>NC_140167.1:155717120-155822000 GCF_963971535.1 Notolepis coatsorum | reverse complement strand
CAGTGACAAAAGGAAATAAAGGTCAGGAATAAAGAATGATGTAATGACACACACCACACACACACACACACACACACACACACACACACACACACACACACACACACACACTCACTCACCCATGAGATCACTTCTCTGACTTGTGCACCTGACTAGTATTTAAAATCTTTGATTCCCCTGCGTGGTCCTCCTTGTAGCTGGGACACTGCTCTGGTGTTGTCCCGGGAGACATGTGAGGAGGGACACACCTTGGCACTGCAGCGTCATGGGAAGGTGATTAACCACTGTCTTCCTGGGAAATTATATCCAGAGGAACCCTTTCGCTATAGAACATCATGCTCACACTAGGCAGTCTGGAATGTTCCCTGTTGGGCTTATGACCGAACATAATGATGTTATGGCGTGTTATGATTATGAAATTTAAATTTTTTGCACTCATTGCACTTGGTCCTTTCCCCTCTGTGACAAGTCAAAATGCCTTGGATACAACTGTAGGCAATTGAACATCGAATTGAATATTGGCTATTTTGACCCCCCCCGCCCACCACCCACCCCTGCTCAAACAAGTTATGTAATCATTTGAAACCAGTATATATGTGTGCTTTGTTCGAGTCACATGGCTCAAGGGAGTCTTCCTCCGTTTGTATTTTGGTCTTGTGCTTTCGCCAGTCTACTGTACATCCTGTCACCAGCGAGCAAGACACATTCCTGTGGTTAGGGCATGGCGAAGAGGGTACCAGGAGAACCTGTTTTTGTAACCCTTAACCTGGTGTTGACTCATAACAATTTGCATTATTCCAGCCTTTCTGTCAAGTCATTTCTATGATCTGCTATTTCCTCCTCTTTCATCTGTGCATGTCTCCATTCAGCCCCTTTGTGTTCAGCTGTTACACAAGTACAGTTCAGTAATTTTTCAATCTTTGTTGTCCAAGAGTCAAAGACGCTCCCCCCACCCCACCCCACCTTGTCATCGTTCAAAAAGGCCCTCAAAACCTGTCTCTTCAGACAGGTGTTCCCCAGCTAATCTCCTCCCCTCCCTATGTTTCTATTGTCTAGTTGACACTTATTTTATTCTTTTACGTCTTTATTAAATGTTTTTTTTCCCCGTCTCTTTTGCCTAGAAGTAGCTGTTTAATGGCATTACAGATTATACCTTTAAAGGTATCATGATATTTCCATAATCTTTTGGACACTACTTGCCATGCTAGCTTACTGGAAGGTGTGGCTAATACAGGGTTTATGACAAAATGGCATCTTAAAGGGAAGTTCACCCAAATGTGCACATTTTCTCTGAGTGCTATCCATATAGTTTTGCAGTGACTTGCTGATGTTTGGGGTTTTTAGCTCTAGAGATGTCTGCCGTCACTCCAATACAACGGAGCTAAATAGCGATTATTTTGTGGCATTTAAAAAAAAATACTTTGAAAAACAGCAACGTTTCTTACCATTGAAAGGTTATTCATGATAATCCACAGACCTGGTTGTGAACAGTGGCATCTTTATTAACTCATTGACCGCCACGCTTAAGTGCGCCAGAGGGCGCTAGAGCGCCACCAGCTTTAATCAATGGGAGGAGTGGGAGATTTGCGCGTGCTTAAAATATATCTTAAAGGGGACCTGCATTGCTATTCCTAGCACTATTTGGGCAACTTTACACAATTCATGTGAGTCTATTGAAGACATCTGTAAGGTTTAAAAAAAAATTCATTGTTTTATATTTCTAATCAAGTACTCAAAACCATAATTTTCAGCCTCAGGATTTCAGGCTGTTATGGCCCCGCCCATAAGCACTTTGAGTGACAGTCAGCCCACACAGTCTGCGACTGGTAGACAGAGAGAGATAGAGAGAGAGAGAGGGGAGGGGGGGGGGGGGGGGGTGGGGGGGTGGGGGAGGAGAGAGAGAGAGAGAGAGAGAGAGAGAGAGAGGGAGAGGATTCACTTCCTTGTGTGCGTCCAGCAGACCAGGGGCTGTTGCAGTGGAAAAAGACAGGCCGTTATTGATAAGGCCCCCCCCCTACCCTCTCTCCCTCCCTCCCTCCCTCCCTCCCTCCCTCCCTCCCTCCCTCCCTCCCTCCCTCCCTCCCTCCCTCCCTCCCTCCCTCCCTCCCTCCCTCCCTCCCTCTCTCTTCCTTTCTTATTTTTTCCTTTCTTTCACTCTCTCCCTCTGTATCATTCTGCTCTCCGCGGGGCGGTGTTTCTGTGCGGGTCCCCTTCTCTCTCTCTCCCTCTCCCGTTCGGGGGTGTGTGCCGCGCGGCAGCTTGTGCTCCCGAATCGGGGGGGGGGGGACCTGCGCGCGGAGTGTTTGCACAGTGGTCTCTCTCTCTCTCTCTCATCTCTCTCTCTCTCTCTCTCTCTCTCTCTCTCTCTCTCTCTCTCCCTCTCTCTCTCTGTCTCTCCCTCTCTCTCTCCCTCTCTCTCTCCCTCTCTATCTCTCTCTCTCCCTCGCAGAGTGCATGCAGAGGTGTCAGGTTTCACTCTGCCTCGCAGTATGAGGAAGTGGTTTCCACTCGCTGTGTAGTCTAGGTAGATTGTGGGCGGGCATTAGCTCCAACCACAGAGCCAATCGCATCACTGTCCGCTTACCCAGGGCCCCGGTGACGTCACGATATGCCTCAAATCAGGATGACCTAATTAAATCTAGCAGGAAATGGTCTGAGCTGAATTCAGAGCAATCCGCCAATATGGTATTTAGACACAAAAACACATTGATACTAACTCCTATTACTATAATACAATGCTAGAGACTGAAAAATGACATTTATAATGCATGTCACCTTTAAATTATGGCTATGGGTTTAATACACTCGTCGATTATCAGTGAGTTACTTGCAGTCAACATGTACAAAACGGATTGTTTTTTCATCTGTACATTTCCGTATTGTTTGACAGTTTGAAGTAAGTATTGTTTGACAGTTTGAAGTGCATATTGCTTGTCAGTTTGAAATGAGTATTGCTTGTCAGTTTGAAATCAGTATTGCTTGACAGTTTGAAATAAGCATTGCTTGAAGTGAGTATTGTCTTCACATGTTGTCATTCCCTATGTAGTTTTGTGGGGACTTTAAAACCAAAGGTGATAGTAAGAGGGAAAAGTCAAGTCAAGAGTTTTATTTGTCACGGCATACGAGTATACAATGAAATGCGGGTGGTCTTGCTCGCAACGATGTGCATAATACAATAGTAATAACATATAATAGAATCCAATAGAACGACATTGTGCAATAAACAAGTAAACAGAGTAGGGCATATCGGTATATGTACATAAGTTATTTACAGAGCATGGTAGGACATGCTAGGTCCTGTGGTAGTGCAATACACTGTTAGCTACGGATGAGGCACTGGGTCTTTCTGTATGCTATATTATACAATCTCAAGTTATACTATACTAGGGGTGGGAATCACCAGTTTCATCACGATACGATACAATATCGATTCTTTGGACAACGATATGATATTTTCCGATATCACAAAGTCTGCCACGATACGATACGATTTGATTCGATTCAGGTGCCTGCGATCGATATGAGATGATATTATATGCCCATTTAACACAATCAGTAACATTTAAATCAACAACAAAAAAGGCAATGGAAATATCATTTGACATTTTTATTTTTGAGCTCTTCCAGACATTTAAATGAAAAACAATCTATTGTTTTTAATACAAATAGACCTCCTGTTCACTGTTTTTGGTTCGCTTTTTTCTTTCTTTCCGATATTAATATCCTATTCACTGTCACAGAGAAGACAGGAAGAATAGCCCCAGCACTGCTGTGGCTAATGGGGATCCAAATAAACATAAACAGAGCTGTATCTTGTCTGGAAAAGGCATATTGGGAGTCCGAAGGTGCAGTACCGGCCAGATCCTGTTAGTGGGGCTATTTCGAGAATGCACCCTCCTTCCCAGTCCCCACTTCTCTCTGCCTATGGCTCTGGGTTAGCTTACGCTAACGTAACGTTATTTTCTATCTTTAACGCGACGTGGGCATAATGGAATGGCGAGGATTGCAAAGCAGGTTAGATGCATTTGACCCGTGGCGGAATAAAACAGCAGGGACATGTTTTGGGTTGCAGAATAGGCACACTAGCCTTGCTCTAGTGACGCTCTAGACGCTAATGCTGTGTGCTGTTGATCCGAGCCGAGCGGATACAAGGGATTTTCAAAATAAGAGTATCGCAATATGAATCGATCTTTTTACGTTGCATCGATCCTATTTGATTATTGATAATAGATCGATATATCTATCGATAAACTTGAACTTGAAGAAACTTGAAACTTGTATCGTCCCACCCCTATACTATACTATTCTTAAAGTGACCTTTCCTTAGTGGCCATAAGTGTGGGCGTGTGCAGCAGCGTTTCCGTTAGCCGGTAATTACCGGTATTTGACCGGCAAAATCTGTTGAAGTCCGACATATTTAATCTCTCCGGTCTTAATGTCCGGTGAAAATAATTCCCTGAGTCTAAGCACAATTTGATTATTTGAATTGTATTAAAATAGGCTAAAATTAAATAGCCTATGCGATGAACGAAACAATCATTACATTTGTTTCATCGTTGCTTCTAATAATGACAACAACGTTGTCAGCGAGAGCTTAGTGCTGGGTGTGCGAATGCATGTGAAGCTGCAGAGCCGGAGCAGCAGCAGCACAGTGCAGTACTCCAATTCAGCCATTGGCAATTCAGCTGTTGGGTGGGGGGCGCTGCTGTGCGGTCCCCAGAAAAGAGCCAATAACAGCTGAATCTGCTGCTCTGCATCGACATACTCTCGCAAATAAGTCATTGGGAGGTGGAATGAGAGAGAGTCGTCACGCAAACCCACGATAATGTTGCCGTCTCTCTCTGCCAAATTTCTCAGTTCTTCGCGTGATATAATTAATACAAATGTCCAATATAACGGAATTCGTTAGCTCATAAAAATGTGATTATAACAGACTGCCGTTTATTAATGTCGGGCGACTGCCCACAGACACCTATTTGATTTAAAGTCGGCAGCAGCACGGAGTCTCGGGACTTATTTTATTTGGAATATAATGACTTTATACGCAAAAGTAGCCTAGTTTTAAGTAAAAATATTATAAATCTACATGCCTTGATGATGTCATTCTTTTGTTTTGTTGTCATTCTTTTGCCTATCAATTGTCTTTAAGCTCAATAAACTCTGACCGGAATTTCTCTCATTTGACCGGTAGATTGAAATCTACCGGACACTGAGGCCGGCAACAATTTTTTCTAACGGAAACCCTGGTGTGCAGCATGAGTGTGTGCTTGCTCATGTTAAAGTGGCTGCTAGTGTGTGAGCGTGTACAGTGTGTGTGTCGTGTGTGTGCTCATGTGTGCTTGTGTGTGGATAGTTCAGTGTTCAAGGCTCTGATGGCCTGGGGGAAGAAGCTGAGCCGAAGTCTCTCTGTCCTAGTAGCTGGTGTTCGCAGGCGTCTGCCTGACCTCAGCAGCATGAACATAGAGGGGAATAAGGCGGGGAGTGAAGTTAGAGGAGGGAAGTGGGATTCATTTATAAATGACAGCTGTTTTAGATTGAACTTTTCTGTTTGAGTGCAAGATGGGTCAGTGACAAAAGGAAATAAAGGTCAGGAATAAAGAATGATGTAATGACACACACACACACACACACACACACACACACACACACTGATCACTCACCCATGAGATCACTTCTCTGACTCGTGCACCTGACTAGTATTTAAAATCTTTGATTCCCCTGCGTGGTCCTCCTTGTAGCTGGGACACTACTCTGGTGTTGTCCCGGGGGACATGTGAGGAGGGACACACCTTGGCACTGCAGCGTCATGGGAAGGTGATTAACCACTGTCTTGGGAAATTATATCCAGAGGAACCCTTTCGCTATAGAACATCATGCTCACACTAGGCAGTCTGGAATGTTCCCTGTTGGGCTTATGACCGAACATAATGATGTTATGCCGTGTTATGATTATGACATTTTATTAATTTGAATTTCATTTGCCTGTTTATGAGTCACAAATCAGTTCACTCTGTGTTTTTTTTTTTTTTTTGCACTTATTGCACTTGGTCCTTTCCCCTCTGTGACAAGTCAAAATGCCTTGGATACAACTGTAGGCAATTGAATATCGAATTGAATATTGGCTATTGTGACCCCCCCGCCCACCACCCACCCCTGCTCAAACAAGTTATGTAATCATTTGAAACCAGTATATATGTGTGCTTTGTTCGAGTCACATGGCTCAAGGGAGTCTTCCTCCGTTTGTATTTTGGTCTTGTGCTTTCGCCAGTCTACTGTACATCCTGTCCAGTGATGTACCTGAACGCGTTCAATGAACGATCGTTCATGAACGCGTTCGTATTTTGGGGGGGCAAACGTGAACTGAAGGGGTGTTTTTTCCGCTAAATGAACGTAATTGAGAACGCGTTCATTCTCAGCGCTGTATAACGGCGTTTAAAAGTGCGTTCATTCTCAGCACTATATTATAGCGGCGTTCAAAAGTGTGCCAGATTTTATATGCCTTTCAGCTGAAAACCCAGTTAAAACACACCGTAAACAGGCTTTAAAATAATGCGGAAAACCACCCATTCTGGCAACCGCTCTGGGCGGGGCTTCGGGGAGTCTGGTAGTAGAGCAGCAGCACTCGCACTTGGCTCTGCACTCGCTCAGAATCAGACTCTACGACATCGGTGTATGAGCATTTAAAAGAGTTTTAGTTAAAGTCAGTAAATGTTTTGCACTTTGAATATTGAACTTTGAGGTACAACCTTAGTTTCATACCTCAGCCTGGTTCCTACCTCGTGTTGTGTTAGTTAGGGGTGGGAATCACCAGTTTCATCATGATACGATACGATATCGATTCTTTGGACAACGATACGATATTTGCCGATATCACAAAGTCTCTCACGATACAATACGATACGATTAGATTCAGGTGCCTGCGATCGATATGAGATGATATCATATGCCCATTTAACACAATCAGTAACATTTAGATCAACAAAAAAAAGGTAATGAAAATATCATTTGACATTTGTATTTTTGAGCTCTTCCAGACATTTAAAGGAAAATCAATCTATTGTTTTTAATACAAATAGACCTCCTGTTCACTGTAAAGTGCCACGTTTTTATATATTGAGCTTTAAACTTTAAGCAAAATTTTTTGGAACTCAAAACTCACACCCTCCCTCTCCCAAACAGTTCCTACAACAATTTGTTGATGTTGCATGATCATGTATAGGCCTACATTTATTATGTATTATATTGTTTATGTTTAAATAACATTTAAACATCAAACTCCTCTGACCTCATCTGGTCTTTCCAAAGACGCGCGCACACACACACACACAGAAAGGGAGAATGCTATGCTGTAACATCTACACACACGGAGCTACTGCTGTTGTTCTTGGGCGGATATGAGACTCGCCACAGGATTTTCAAAATAAGAGTATCGATATGAATCGATCTTATTACATCGCATCGATCCGATTCGATTGTTGATAATTACATCGATGTATCGATCTGGATCGATGTATCGTCCCACCCCTAGTGTTAGTACAGAGTTATGTTGGGATTGTCGGCACATGTTTATATGTTTGCACAATGACTACTTTCACTTTTGGTACTTTAAGTATATTTAGATTATTATACTTAATAAAGACCATTCAAGCAGCACGTTTTTCCTCATGTTTTTGAAAATATACTGTAGAGATGAAAGCTGCAGCTGCTACTAGTGTGGACTGAATGGGCGGCAGCAAAGCATTATGGAAATGCCAGTATTCTGTGGTTCTATTATGGGTTGTGGCAATAAATTTGACAAATAATAGCTTGCAGCAACGTATTGAAAAAAGAACTATAAACTATAAATTAGTTCAATTTTGAAACCATGAACTTTTGTTAAAATTTTTGAATTATGAACTATGAACTGAACTAGTTCATTTTAAAATTTGTGAACTGTGAACTGAACTAGTTCATGTAGAAAGTGAACTTTCCCAACACTGATCCTGTCACCAGCGAGCGAGACACATTCAAGTTCAAGTTCAAGTTTCCTTTATTGCCACGCAACCAGGTTGGTGGTATTCTTGTTCGGTACAGGCCAGGGTGGATACATAATACAGTACAACATGACACAATAAATACATAAATACAGCACAGCACAACATAGCACAACATAAACACACAGAAGAATCTAGTCTATCGGTCAGGAGCTTGGTTAGTGTGGGGGCGGAAGGGGGAGAGGGGGGCCAAGGGAGTTCAGGGTCCGAATGGCGGTGGTTATGGCATGGCGAAGAGGGTACCAGGAGAACCTGTTCTTGTAACCCTTAACCTGGTGTTGACTCATAACAATTTGCATTATTCCAGTCCTTCTGTCAAGTCATTTCTATGATCTGCTATTTCCTCCTCTTTCATCTGTGCATGTCTCCATTCAGCCCCTTTGTGTTCAGCTGTTACACAAGTACAGTACAGTAATTTTTCAATCTTTGTTGTCAGACAGTTCAAACAGTCCAAGAGTCAAAGACGCTCCCCCCACCCCACCCCACCTTGTCATCGTTCAAAAAGGCCCTCAAAACCTGTCTCTTCAGACAGGTGTTCCCCAGCTAATCTCCTCTCCTCCCTATGTTTCTATTGTCTAGTTGACACTTATTTTATTCTTTTACGTCTTTATTAAATGGTTTTTCCCCCCGTCTCTTTTGCCTAGAAGTAGCTGTTTAATGGCATTACAGATTATACCTTTAAAGGTATCATGGTATTTCCATAATCTTTTGGACACTACTTGCCATGCTAGTTTACTGGAAGGTGTGGCTAATACAGGGTTTATGACAAAATGCATCTTAAAGGGGAAGTTCACCCAAATGTGCACATTTTCTCTGAGTGTTATCCATATAGTTTTGCAGTGACCTGCTGATGTTTGTGGTTTTCAGCTCTAGAGATGTCTGCCGTCACTCCAATACAACGGAGCTAAATAGTGATTATTTTGTGGCATTTTCAAAAAAACGTTTGAAAAACAGCAACGTTTCTTACCATTGAAAGGTTATTCATGATAATCCACAGACCTGGTTGTGAACAGTGGCATCTTTATTAACTCATTCACCGCCACGCTTAAGTGCGCCAGAGGGCGCTAGAGCGCCACCGCTTTAATCAATAGGAGGAGTGGGAGATTTGCGAGTGCTTAAAATATATCTTAAATTATGGCTATGGGTCTAATACACTCGTCGATTATCAGTGAGTTACTTGCAGTCAATGTACAAAACGGATTGTTTTTTCATCTGTACATTTCCGTTTTATACCAATTGCCAATCCCCCATCCTGTTTCCTAGGTTGAGTGGTAGTTATTTTGATTCTCGGGCGTTTGTTATTCCAAATACATTTAGATATCATAGTTTGTGTCTTGCGCCAGTGGTCTATTGGAGGAGGCAGGGGGAGCATTGAGCTATGAAAATGTATGTAATTATGGGAATAATCTATCTTCTTGTCTGACTCTAGGGAATACGGTATAAGTGTACTTCCCATAAAGTTGCTGTGTTCCTTTAAAGTGTTAAGATCGTCTGTTTGGTGGATCTGGCGACCCTTGTGGTGATAAACATTGGTGCGTTTTGAAACTGAGTTTCACCACCACCACTTGTGTTGCCTACAAACATACATAGTAGATAGATACATAGATACAGTTCATTTATGTATATATGATTTTTTTATAAAAAAAATTATTTATCCCACTCTTTACATTTTCATTACAGGTTGGACTTGCTGCACGGAGGCCCCCTGGAGGACTTATTTAAGAAGGGCAAGATTTTTGACCAAGCCTTGACCAAGACCTCTGCTAACCAGGAATCCATGTTGGACCTCTTGAATACGATGCTAAGTATGTTTTCATCCTCCTCATGAGCAGATGCTGAAATTGGAAGTGTGGTATCCCAAAAACATATAGTGTTTTCTTTCATTTAATTTTCAAAATTAATGTATCCAGATAATGTAAAAAGGTCTTAGGTTAGTTGGAATGTTTAACATTTATATTATATAGTAGTGAACCTATACAGTATTATATAATGCTATATTAATTCATGCAAATTTTAGAAGGAAATGAATGAATGAATGAATGAATGAATGAATGAATGAATGAATACTTTTATTTAAAATGGACACCACAGCTACATTGGACCAGTCACAGTGGACAGACCAGATGTGTTTTTGCGTGTTTAAAGCATGCTCGTTTTCAACACCAGTCCATTGAGGCTTTTCTAAAAGATAGAATAAAATGAACAGTATAATACAGAATTAAAATCACAAATCAGAAAAAATAGTTACCAGAACAAGAGTCCATGATCAAAACAACAAAACCAGTCCACGTCTACATATGTGAGCACTGCTGCTTTGATTTCAACCATACTTTGAGTCCTCTGTTGACGTTCTATTTATCTGACATAATTCAATGTGTTATTGGTGGTCAATTGTAAATTTTTGTTGGACTTAAAACCAAATAAATGTGACTGAGTGATTCATTTGCTGTGGGTTCGTAGACAACTCCTGTGACAGCAACCAGCGTTTAACATTTTTCTTTTGTTTTTTTTGTCTTGAAGGTTCATCTCCACAAGCCAAGCCCAGCAATAACTCCCTCGTGGATAGCGGCATTAATACCCTTCAGATGGATCAGGTGGGTTGTTATTAAGAAATAATAGGAGCGACAAAAGAACGTTTTCTAAGTAGACAGGCACTAGCCCCAAACCAGGGCCTCAGAGTATTCAAAGCCCATTCAACCTTCTCACACAGGCCATTGTGCAGGCGCACCATGAACATGTTTCTTTCCTCACGTTGGCTATAGAAGGATGGCTTTGTGTTAAATATGTTGTATTGCTTGGTAGTGCAGCTACAGTACATACTGCACATACTACTACTACTACTACTACTACTAATAATAATAACTTTATTTGTATAGCACCTTTCATACAGGGGATTGCAGTTCAAAGTGCTTTACATCAGTAAGAAATAAGACATAAAATCTGTGTAAAACAAGCAGCAAGAGCAAAGCATAAAGTGCAGATATATTAATCAAAATCATATCAGAACCTCACGTTTCAATAGGCTTCTTGAATTTCTGTAATCTGTTACAAAACATGATTAAGGTCATAGTATGCACCCAGCGGATAGTGGGGCGTTTAAGCATTACATACAGTGGAAAGTAAACACAGGCTACAAACCAGCCAAAATAAGACCATACGATTGGTCCTAAATCTGCCACCTCGAACCCATATTGAGCCATGTCACTTCAATGAGGTGGGATGGCTCCCTGTGGAGCAGAGGGTCTCCTTTCTGAAACTGGGACATATGTATAAAATGTTAAATGGATCTGCCCCCAGATATTTATGCTCTCGTATTGTCCTGCATGGCCAGGTCCACGGACGACAGTTACGGTCTGGACAGCTCTCAGTTTATGAGCCTAGAAAGGGTTCCTATTCACAGAATGGCTTTCTGTCTACAGCCTGCCGGCTGTGGAACTCTCTGCCCAGGGCCATCCAAAACTCCCCCACTATTGCTGTCTTCAAGAGGGGTGTGAAGCGACATCTGCAACAATAGGTTGCAGAGGGTGCTTGGCCACCACTCTTGAAGAACAGGAACATGACATGCTGTAATGAGGCTCTTTCAGAAAATTGTGTTGTCTATTTTATCTACTTGTTGTATCTATTTTATCTTCTTAACTATTTCTTTGTGATTTATTGTATTCTTCTTGGGACCATGTTGGAAACAAGTCGACAGACTTTCACATGTTATCCTTGTACCCCTTGTTTTTATACTATTGTATAAATTGTATGTACTAAATAAAAATCAAATCAAATCAAATCAAATCACGAGACAGAGTGGGTTATAGAAATTAGATCACGCCTATGGGTGGTTGTTAGGCCCGAGGCGCAGCCGAGGGTCGTTAGACCCCCATAGGCGTGATCTAATTTCCATAACACACTCGGTTGTGTGATGTAATGCTTTTATACAATGGCCGAATTCATCCAACCTTATTGCTATACAATAAACACTCATTAATTGAAGATTTATTGACAACCATCCGCAGAAAAAGTAGTTAAAAAAAAATAAAAAATTGCCTCCATGTGGAAGCAGCTCGGAGGTGCGCTGTTTCAAGGCAAGAATGCAGTGAGTGTGGGTTATTGGTTTGATTGATTGCAAATTTTATTAATGTCCGCCTTGTTTCGAACTGGTTAACAACTGTTAAAAACGTCATTCTTAGATTCTTCTATAGAAAGTAGGTTAAAAAAAATAAATACGTTTTCTTTGCCCTATAGGAGGCAAATTTTGTTTTGAACCTACTTTCTATAGAAGCAGCTGGGAGGTGCACTGTTTTAAGTGAGTGTGGGTTATTGAATTGATTGATTGATTGTTTGATTGAAAATTGTATTAATGTCTGCCTTGTTTCAAACTGGTTAGGCTTAGGCCCTCTTTCGAAGTCGCCCTCTTTCGAAGTTGGTTATGCTTAGAGTTTGGAATCAGGGCTGGTGGTCTATCGCCCTGCTCTAAAGATAGGCT
Source organism: Notolepis coatsorum (assembly GCF_963971535.1). NCBI lineage: Eukaryota > Metazoa > Chordata > Actinopteri > Aulopiformes > Paralepididae > Notolepis > Notolepis coatsorum. The sequence continues at coordinate 155,809,493 of NC_140167.1, read as the reverse complement.
GACATTAATACAATTTTCAATCAATCAATTCAATAACCCACGCTCACTTAAAACAGCGCACCTCCCAGCTGCTTCTATAGAAAGTAGGTTCAAAAAAATATATATTTGCCTCCTATAGGGCAAAGAAAAGTTTTTTTTTTTTTTACCTACTTTCTATAGAATCATCTAAGAATGAAGTTCTTAACAGTTCTTAACCAGTTCGAAACAAGGCGGACATTAATAAAATGTTCAATCAATCAATCAATCAATCAATTCAATAACCCACACTCACAACAGCGCACCTCCGCGTGAGCGTGTGTTATTGGTTTGATTGATTGATTGCTTGAACATTTTATTAACAGTGAAATGAATGTCCTTTTGACGAATGGCAGACTTCCCCGCGATTTATATTTTGTTCCACAATTACTCATGACCCACCAATTACATAATCCAACATTGTGTAAGAAACTAACACATTCGCCGTGACAGAATAGTTTTTGATTTAGTCGTTATGACGCTTTCAACATATCCATTCGTAAAGATTATTGTCCGCCATCTTTTGTATTTTATTTTTCTATTATTTTTTAAACAAACATATAAACAAACATGACAACACACAATAAGATATACAAGCATTATTAACAGTGCACATCCAATGAAATCACCATATAGTTAAATGTCTTATACAGGATATACCCCCAATACCTGCTATCTAATACCCTACACACATATCAGGGGTGCAGTCGTAATATGGGCGGAGGCCAAACGGTATCCTATTATTATGCAAAGTCTAGGCACTTATCACCTAGACTTTGCATAATAATAGGATGCGCGCACTTCGAAGCCCAAACGCTGTTTGACCGCGGTTGCCCAGCACTGCACCACTGACACATATGCTCTAGCTCAGGGGTGGCCAACCCGCGGCTCGCGAGCCGCATGCGGCTCTTTGCCCGTCAATGTGCGGCTCTTCCATCCATAAAAAAAAAAAAAATATTCATATTTTTTTTTTTTACTTTTTTTTTTATGTCACTCATTCCATAATGACGTAGAATACAATTTTTTTTTTTTTTTAATGGCCATTTGCATGTTCTTGGTATCTGAATCTAGGGACATATATGGATCAGTGTCAGAAATAGTGTGTCTGTTACTAGGCTTGAGTAAATTGTAATGAACCAAAGGAGAATATCAATTCTATTTAATTTTTTTTTATCTTTGACTGTGAATAACACCATGCTAAAATTGACCAGACCTGAAAAATCTAAGCAAATGAATAAAGGGAAGATGATTAAACAGAAGGTTTTGTAAAATACAGTACTGAATTCTGCCATCTTTTTTATAATGTAAATTTCTCCACCATTTTTCATCATATTGCAACACCGTTTTTTGCAAGACGTTCACAGAAAGGTAGAGAAACTAACTGCGTTCTGTTTTATGGCAATAACGTTCAGGTTTGTGGGAGATAATCCCAAAAAATAAGAGAAATAAAAAAGTAAATCCAGAAGTCAGATGATTGACAGGGGCTGGTGTGAGCTGGTTAGGGTCGTTTTTCGAAATTTGAAAGCCCCGAGTCTCTTCCTTCAAAAGACTACACTCACTTTTGGATGTGCCACTTCCTCCTGTCAATATGCGCCGGTTTCCGACTCAATGCCCTGAGATTTCTATAATCTTATATTTCACTAATAACAGTTAAACTAATTGGTAAACAAACGTAATGCTGAAAATATACACGTTTACTGTATATCTCGGGCTTAAGAGTTTAACCCTGTGAGGCCCAAATTAAAAAGACATTAGTAACTTCAGAGGCCAGAGGGTGGGACATATAAACACATTTACTATCAAATAGCATTGTGAGGCTGAACAACAGGACCAATTGACTATACATGTGCTTAAAGGGGAACTATCTTATAAATGGCCTTTTTCAGTGTTTACCATTGTTTCTTAGCTATATGGACTTATAGGATCTATGTCTCTAATTCTCATATTGGCGCATTCTTCCAATTCTCCTCTCACAATATTCACCCTCACTGAACTGAGTCATCTGAAAATGTGCATATATGTGATGTCAGAGATTTCTCAGCTGCATAATAATGTGGCAGTTGATGTGGCAGTTGGCACCAGGCCACAGTGGTTGGAGCCCAGCCTCAAAACGGCTTAAGATCTTGAGGTAGAAAAATGCGGTTTTTGAGTACTTGATTAGAATACAAATACAAATACAAAACAATGCATATTTTTCTTTTGAAAAAAACCTAGGTGTTCCATAGACTCACAGGAATTGTGTAAAAGTGCCCAAATAGTGAAAGAAATAGTAAAATAGTTCCCCTTTAACATTTTTTAAATAAACATTATTTTTTTAAATGGCTAAAAGTGATTTTGTAATTTTGCAACCGTGGGTCTCACAGGGTACTTTTAACCCTGTGAGGCCCAAATAAAAAAGACATTAGCAACTTCAGAGGCCAGAGGGTGAGACCTATAAACACATGAAGGGTGCCGTGACTGAAAAAAAAGGTTGAGAAACGCTGGTATATGGTGTGGCTCTTTGTGGTACCACAGTATTTTTTGTGGCTCTTAGTCTCTGACTGGTTGGCCACCCCTGCTCTAGCTCGTACCCCCTCGCTCCTAACCAGACACTACCATTATATGCTAGCTTTTATTTTCTCCACCACTTCTAACCACATTGTCATTTTGGATTCATTGAGACCCAAAATTCTTGCTGTAGATATTTCTTGATAAATCACATCGAGATATGTAATAATCCAGACCTTTCGGCAAATTTTTTCCGGTTGGAACCATCGTGATGCTATCAGCTTTTTAGCCACTGTGATACCCGATAAAACCAATCTCTTTAGCTGTGGATGTACTGCACACTCAAAAACATCATTCAGCAGTAATACAGAGGGGTGTACAGGTATATTCAGAGTTAAGAGATTTGATAATTGCTGGTTCACCTCTTTCCAGAATATCTTAACTGGTGGGCAGTCCCAGTACATGTGCATAAATGTCCCCTCGTCCCCATTTGTACATAAGGAGCATTTGGAGTCTTGTTTAAGACCAATTTTTTTCAGTCTTATAGGAGTCAAGTATGTCCTGTGAATATAGTTAAGATTTATTTGTTGATGGTCCGGGTTCCTTGATGTAAATCGAACATTTGCCCAGGCTTCTTGCCAATCAAAATCACTTTCCAGGTCTGGTATATCCCTCCTCCAGACGGACTCTAGGTGGAGGGTTTCATACGAGGACGTTAGTAATTGATGATAAAAATCTGAAACAAAACCTCTCGATGTCTCTCTTTCATAGAATAATTTGTGGTATCTGTGGTGTTCAATTGGTATCTTTAATGGAACACCGTGAGACTTCAAACATAACAATAAGTGTGCGTAAAAAAAATTTGTGGACTCGGTGAGATTAAATCTTTTGCGTATTTCTTCATAACTACAAAAACCCTGTTTGTTAAAAACATCACCTAATGAGTGTATGCCTTGCTTTTCCCATATAGGGAATCTTATAGGTCGTTTTCCAATCAAGAGTGCATTGTTATTGAATAAGGGAGTATGATTATGCCATTTATGTGGGTTAGAATATTTTTTTTGTGTTTCACGCCATATCCGGATCGCATGAGTAATTATGGGGCCAAATTTTCGTTCGCATTGCTTAATTGATAATTTAGTGTATGCTATGTCCTTCAGTCTATGTGGGGCTACTATATTTTCTTCTAATTTTCTCCAGGATACTAATGCTTGGGGATCAAACCATGTTGTCAATGGTCTTAAAGTGTACGCCTTAAAATAGTGGAAAAAACCTGGAAATGCCATACCACCGTCTGCTTTGTTTCTCTGTGCGGTGGATCTTTTTATACGTGGTGGTTTGTTATTCCAAATAAATGTGTATGTGGAGGAGTGTAATTTTTTCCAGTAACCCTCTGGAGGGGGTAACGGTAGCATTGGGCTGAAGAAGTTGATTCTAGGTAGTACGTCCATCTTAACTATTGATATCCGTGCCTGTACTGAGTTTTTAAGTTTTGACCACCTATCAAGGTCGTCTTTGATTTTGTTTTGGATTTTTATGTAATTGTGCTTCACCGTTTGTCTTATGGTGGGGAATATTTCCACTCCCAAACATCTAAAGTGTGTTATTGTCCGCCATCTTGCTTTCATTTCTAAAACCACGAACGGCGGAGTGATTGTAATTCGGTTGTGGGCGGGTTCTGGGACCACGAGCGTGGGTTATAAGAAATAACCATGTGTAGCTTGACTGTTTCAGCCAATCAGAATAGAGACATTTGCATGGCATTGTATAAAGAAAAATAAGCAAGTAAGCTATTATAAGTAAAATAATAGCAAGGGTAAAATGAGCACATACTGTACCTAACATACAAGGGTAACATAGTTTCTGATGAAGAACTGCACAGAGCGAGAGGAGGGAGAACAGACTCATAAGGTCTGACAATCAGGTATATCAATTCACTTTTGAATAAACACATTCTATAAATAGATATAAAACTGACGTTCATTTACCAGTGATATGGCATTCGCTTTCAGTGATTTCTCAATAGATTGTATAGGTCCTATACTATAGGACAACATTATTATGTCAGAACTCGACTGGTGAAGAAAGGGAACTGAATTAATGCAAACTGAATCCGGTCCTCTTGGTTGTGCTGTGTCCATACTATTATGTAAACCACCTTGTATTATGTGACACTTTTTTCAAAGGGGCCTATTGTGTTGTAGTTGTATGGCACCTGTGTTTGTGCAGTTAGACATATGATATGTGCTAGTATCTAGCCGTGTGTTACTTTAACTATGTATCCACATACTTTGCGTTGTAACAAACAATGGTGTGGTTCTAGGATATACAATCAACTTACTACATTTACATGCCGAATTTGGAATTTTAAATATAGTTCTTTATGGAATGTAACAGTTTACAGTAGATATTCAATTCACTGAAATATGGAACATTATGCCATTTTCGCGGCATTTTTTTTACTTGAACTTGAGGACTGCATACTTTTTTTGAAAAGCGTATCTTTATACTTTATACTTATAGCACATGCATAAGCCTGGTCTCTTTTGAAAGATAACATTCAGAAGGTTCTTACACAATACAGAAAAATCACTTTTAGTGCTAATTAAATAGAGCAACATACGTCTGAATTGAGTTGAATTTGAACTTGTGTTCAAACTTGTACGTTTTTCTGTAGTAATTGCAATATCCCAAAAATAAATATAAAAAAAATTGGTATAACCTGGAAAACACAGCGGGTCCATAACCTGAAGTCTTATGTCCAGGTCCAAATTTCATAAAAATTCTTTCAGAAATGGGTGTTTCAGAGCGATTTTCGGTAAACTGTGTACCAAAAAAGAAGTTCTCCAGTATTCCATTTCCTCATTAACGGCAATTCATTCTGAGTGTTTATCACTTCTGGTTTTTGTTCGTCAATTTTCATCTAGATCCCTGATTCGCACACCCCCACTCATTGGCTACAACCCTGACCAATAATTTCCTCAATCGGCGAAATATTGACAGTTCTAGAGCCTCGGGAGTCCGGGGTGGTAATCTGACGCTCCCGTGTAAAAAGTTGCACGCCTGACATATCGGCATGTAACATGAGAACCGAGGCACGGATTTTGTCGAGTGAGGTGGCATTCGAACGGCAACAAATAGTCCTTTAATTCTATATATAATATGTTCGGCAAAAAAATGCAGCCCAAGCCGCTAGACGCTCGCAAAGTGCTGTGACTTTCGTCTGTTCCGCCGGCGGGCACGATGGCCCGGGCCGTTGCATGTTAACACATTGGACGCCAGGGATTAGTCTGGGCCCGTGGTAGCTAGGCCAAACATTAAAACATAGGACTTCGCCACCTTGTTTGCAGGGCTATATTCTATTCTATATTATAGTTATGGATACAATACTATGGCCCATTTGACATCAAATATCTATCGTTCAATATGTGAAAAATTATAAATTTTTCCATCCATACGTTCCCTTGTTATACCGTGGTGAATATCAGTATAGTTATAGCGTGATCTGGGGTAATTCCCGAAAGGCTGAGTAATAGCCATATGCGTGTATTCTACTAAAAGCGTTGCCATTTCTTGCCTGGACTAGCTACTATTCTCAAATAAAATCTAGATTATAGGTATTATGTTTCATCATGAATGCATTAATGAATCGTTTTTTGATGCTTTGATTGCCACCAACGGCATACGTTATGGAGTAACGTTACACACACACTTTCGGATCGCAATGAAGACATTCTTGGATCAATGCAAGATTGATATCATATAGCCCTTACCTTGACTAGGATGTACCCTAAAAAGAATATTCCAATTATCTGATCGCCATTCCAAGTATTGATGTCCATCGTGTCACCAACATAATCCACCACACAACATGGATCGGGAGTATTTGATTCTTCTCAATCCGAGCGTTATAACCGCTCGTCTTGCCCGGAGAAAAATAGTCGACCAGACCCATATAATCGACACACAGCCCAAGACACAAGGTTTCAAAGGGTGCTCAATACCGCCACCTGGAAGGATGCGGACGGTATTGCACCTTTGCGATCTCAGACTCATTCCAGATAACACCAGGCTTCCTGGATGGATAATGACTACAAATATCGAAAAAAATAATAAACAACCAAAACCCGAGATATCTCGGGTCTGGCACCCAACCGCTGGCGAGTTAACCCGACTTATCTCGGGTTTGGCGCCCAAAGGGTTAAGAGTTCTTCTGTACACAGCATTATGTTTTCAACTCAGTAATGAAGTAGAGGTTTAATCTATTGATATGATATTTCAATAGCAATCTAGACAACTATGATGCCAAGTGGCTCATGCCATTGAGCAAGCGAATGCCCACGTTAACCATAACGATATAACTCTTATCTTTGATCGTTGATTGGCCAATTTAGCTAGTAATGACATCCAAACTAGTTAGGATATGCCCTAAGTAATCATGGTGCAAATGTCATAGCTGATTATTAGTTACAAACGAACTACTGCAAGCCTCTAGTTTGGACATTACACCCTAACAGATAACTTATACGTTAAGCTGGTGCTCTTTCATTTAGTCAGTATGTGAAAAGACAATCTGGGAGAACGTTTTGTTTTGTACTTTTCTTATTTAAGATAAACAAATATTTGTATAAAATTGTATTGATACAAATGAATGCCCCTTTCCTTTTTTATGATAATTTTTTTTAGATCAAACAAAACATGACAACACACAATATAATAATAATAATAATAATAATAATAATAATAATAATAATAATAATAATAATAATAATAATAATAATAATAATAATAATAATAATAATAATAATAATAATAATAATAATAATAATACTAACAATAACAATAATGACATTAGAATAACAAAAATAATAAATACAGACACAAAAACCTTTTTTTTTTTATTAAATTATATTACTACAGAATGAATGCCTATGTATTATTAACATGTATACTATTCAAGATAAATTATGTTGTATTTGCTTATTTAGATTCTCGTAGCTGTATGGCTGTTGGTGTGCTGCTGTCTGGTTCTCCTCCTGACATTTTCAGTTCACAGTCACAGTTTAAACAAAGTTCTTATCTTGTAATAATCCCAATGATCATATCAACCCCTCACAGTAGGCCATGAGAAAAAAAATAATAATAAAGAAAACCTACCACAACCCACATATTGTACTCTTATTTTCTACTCTTATTTTCTCATCTCAACCCCTTGCAGGAGGCCATGAGAGACATACTGGAGTCCATGGGCCTGTTGAAGAAGGCCATCTGCACTCTGGCTTTGTCTATGGTCAACACCTCCTCCGCCAGCCCCATCACCTACGCCACACTCACCTTCTGCAAGTCCAATGACACCATACTGGAGGTCTCCCTGATCACAATCAACCAGGTTAGCTATAATAGAATATAGATATAGCCCTGCAAACACAGCCACTTATTCCTATCTCTTAGAGCGTTGGGGTGGTAGGAACAAAAGATGCTCAAGTCCGTGGCGTCCAAAGAGTTAATGTCCCCATGGGCCAGACACGTCTTCTTTAAACAAGCCAAGAAGAAACATTACAATAAATCAAGAACAAAACAAAAAACCATGAAGTAAATTTTTTTTTTTATAAATGAATGCAACACTCCCAGACATACCCCACGAAAAGGTAAGGAAAAACGTACTAAAACCTAGCAATAGGAAAAAACGCACCACAGGCAATGTGGAGGAGAGAACCCTTAGAAGGGCCATTCAAGGGGGGGATCTCCCTTCTTAGATATCGGTGATAGTAGTGTTGCACTAAAACTGGCGAAACAGTCGGTAAGCATGCGCACATACGTGTAATGAAACACAGATAAGTGCATGCAATAGCAACTGAACATTTTAAAAGATTGAAAATAGAGCTGATGGCGGATCTGAATGCCTCTGATTTGCCAGATCCTGACGCAGCTGATGCTGAACAACCCCACCGAGGTGGTGTCGGCGGTTGGGGAGGCTGTGATGTTGTTCGACCTGCTGCAGAAAGAGACCAGGCTGTGGGACAGTCTGCTGACCTTGCCCCGTGTCCTGGCGCCCACCTCTCTGGACCAAGCGCTGAACGACGTGGAACTTCTGCTCACCAACGCACAGGGGTAACGCGGTTGCTGACGAAGAACCACAAGAATCAGACAAAATAATCTAAAAGACTTCAGATGAAGAACCATACTGTATACGTCAAACTACCTGCTTGTAATTGTATAGTCAAGCCAATATTACTTTGGGTATAAATGTTCTGTATCATCCTGAAGTAGACACACTCTACTACAGTGGTTCTCAACATGAGGTCCAGGGAGCCCCAGGGGTCCTTGACTGGCTTCCACGGGGTCCCCAGAAAAATGGGGAATCGTTTTAATTTCACTATTTTATTAAATTTAGGTTAGGCCAATGAGAACATTTGAGTGACTCGTGGGTTTGCTTTTCTTCACTGGTTTTCTCAGCTATAGCATTTTGGACTTAATCATATGATATTTAACAACAAAAGCTCTTGAGGGTCCTGAGACAGAATCCTACCAAATAGGGGTCTGTGGCCTAAACACTGCAGGAGTCCTTGATGTGAAAAAAGGTTGAGAACCACTGCTCTACTATCTTTGATGATGAATCAGCACAACACTGTAGCACACGCACACGACTTAAAGTACAGCCTTTAGAAACTGAGAAAATTCAAACTCGCATGGTTCCTTGTCCATAAGTATTGTTGGAATTGTTATCAGCAAAGGGGCACTCGTTTTGCTTACAGTACAAAAGAAAGAAAGAAAAATACTTTATGTACACAAAGATTTAAAACATGACATTTTGAACCTCAAAGGCCTTCATTAGAATCTGACTATTGTGTTTATTTTATATTTTTGTATAAATAATATTTGTATGTAATAATAACTGTTTACTGTGAGCAAGATACTACCTACTGGTGGTGTAAGTATCTGCAGTATAAGCCAGTGTTCTATATGCTACATTATGTAGAGGATTTTAAAAGGGAGAGGAGTGTGACATTTGACTGCAAATGGGAATGATTGCTGTCAGGTGTTGAATGTTCTGGCCAACTCATTATGTATTTCCGCCCGTGGCATTTCTCCAGTGCTATGCATGCCATCCAGAAGGCTTACCCCGAGGCTGTTGCGCCAATCTCCATAGTGCATCCGTATCTGGCTGGAAGCATCGACTTGCTTCAGTACATGCAGGGGTGGCCAGGCAGAGGTAATTATGAAACAGCAGCCTACTTACTGTATGTGCTCCACTTTCCCATGCCGTAGTATAAAGACATTCCTGTCTGACATTCCTCTGCTGACTTACATTGTCTTTAGATAAGATACAACAAGATGTCTCCGATGGGGACATTGTGACATTGCCGACAGCACCACATATATCAATAAAGGTGGCAAATAAATGTCAATAAAAACTAAAATTATAATAAATTGCAAGAAAGAAATGGAATCAATATAATACTTGTTATATTGTGTGCAGAAATGTTTAAAATACGTACAACAATATCTGCATCTGACCAATCTAATCTAATCTGCAGTATTGAAATGTACAGTTACATAGCAAATATATGCAAAGAGTGAACAGATGTGTAACACACACACAATACAATACTTAATTGAGTCTCAAGTTTCTGAACAAATAAACACATTGACCTATCTCACTAGAGACATGTGGTTTATCTTGTTTCACATGTTATTCACATGCCACTTGCTGATAGGCAATTACGATGTAGAATAATCTGAGGCTATGCTTTGATCCTGCCCAGATGTATACATCACCCTTGGAGATGTCGTCAGCCTGGAGAACAGCACACTGAGTGAAATGATCCATGCCGTTCTACAGGAGATTAATATACCACTGCATAAGGTATGTGTTGCCGCAGACCTTAGTCTCCTTCCTCCGCACATAACTGGGTGTAGCGTAGAGTTGAATGGCGGCAGCATAGCAAAACAGCACACATCTATTTCCTCTAGAGCGGTGGTTATAGTTTGATCCCGCAACTGTTTTCAGTTTTGAAACGTATCGCCCTGAACCTGTAGTGAATCCCGTGGTACAGACTCGCGTTGCTCTTTCCAGTCCGTATTACTTAAGCATTACATCACGCGCAGGAGTGGTTTGTGAACAATAAACCATGCCTAGGGGTGGTCGTTAGACCCCCCTAGGCATGGTTTATTGTTCACAAATCACGACTGCAAGTGGTGTAATGCTTTTATACAACTGCCACATTCATCCAACCTTATTGCTATACAATAAACACACATTAATCGAAGATTTATTGAAAAAACCATCCGCCAGAAAAAGTAGTTCCCACAACAACAAAAAGACAAGTTGCCTCCATGTGGAAGCAGCTCGGAAGTGCATCCAACCAACTAACACATCCAACTGTGTGTTATTGGAATGATTGAGAGAAGTTGCCTCCATGTGGAAGCAGCTCGGAAGTGCATCCAACCAACTAACACATCCAACTGTGTGTTATTGGAATGATTGAGAGAAGTTGCCTCCATGTGGAAGCAGCTCGGAAGTGCATCCAACGGATCCAACAAACTAACACATCCAACTGTGTGTTATTGGAATGATTGATTGAACATTTTATTACCAGCTATGCAGAATGGGTACAATACAGTACGGCTCAATACACACAATTGTTAAGGGGATGCAGACCTACTTTCTATATAACTTCATTCTTAGATGCTTCTATAGAAAGTAGGTAAAACAAATTAAAAGGTTTTCTTTGCCCTATAGGAAAAAAAAAGTTTTCTTCGCCCTATTTTTTTATTTATTTTTTTAAACCTACTTTAGAGGGCCTAAACTTAACCAGTTGGAAACCAGGCGTACAGTAATAAAATTAGCAATAAATCAATTCAATAGGCCATGCTCACTCAAAACATCGCAGCACTCAGCTGCTTCTCTCTCAGGCCCTGTCCACACGAGGGTTTGGATTTAATATGACAGAAGTTTGAAAAAATAAAACTCCGTCCACACGGTGAACACAGGTGGACAACCGTGTATAACTGCGTGCTCACGGCAGAGCTGGGATCCCAGCAACCGATACATTTAGTACAATGTAATACAATGCCAAAGCAGTAGGCGGCGATGTTGTTCAGACATGAAGGCCATTTCAACCAATCAGAAAAGGCTGTACGCTCACTAAACTTCCTGTTGGGTCGCGATCTGCCATTAATTAACTGAAGAAGAAGAAGTAAACTTCCTGTTTAGAAGCACAGCTGGACTGGATCATTTTGCCAACGGAACATATTATTTTCAGCAAAGAAAGAAACTGCAATAAACAAACGGATACATTCACTGTGTTCTGCCTCTCATTTTGTTGATGAAACAAAACCATCAGCAACACAATTTACCACCAAGAGCGGATAGTTTAGTCTCACAAAAGACCGCCGGTGTTGTTAGCTACATGCTAATGTGAATGGCTATATCCATGTATAGTATATAGCTTAAATGCTAACGTAATGACTGTGGTAACGTTACCGATATGAAATGGATGTAAACGTTATTTAACACATTGCAGAATGGGTACAATACAATACGGCTCAATACAAACAATTGTTAAGGGGATGCAGTCTGGACTGGGTTCCTTATAACAATAACTTGACAACACATGAGTTTAGTTTAGCTGCAGGCTGCAGCTACATGTTTACTCTCAGCGTCAGGTCAGGAATGCGACAAGACATCAGTCGATCACAACACTCTTCAACACAGACGACACGTTTCGAACAAAAGTTTGTTACAATCATTTTCATATAACGCTACTTGGGACTGCTGTAAACACTGGTGTAGTTGGCTCTGCTATAATCTCTCTACCCCGCGGTCTGCCGTGAACATGGGGAATAATTGCGACAGCTCTGCTGTAAACACTGGGAATAACCTCGGTTGCTATGCCCACACGCAACTGCAAAACCGCACAACTCCACCCTGGCCACCGGTTTCAAAGACCGCGGTTGCAGTGTAGCAAATCCCCGGTTGTGTGTGGCCGAACAGTGCAACTGCGCACATACAATCACGGTTACATTAAAACCAGCGTTCGTGTGGACGGGGCCTCAGTCTGACTCTCCCCCGCCGTTGCAGACAGGAGTGTGTGTGTGTGTGTGTGTGTGTGTGTGTGTGTGTGTGTGTGTGAGTGTGTGTGTGTGTGTGTGTGTGTGTGTGTGTGTGTGTGTGTGTGTGTGTGTGGGTGTGTGTGTGTGTGTGTGTGTGTGTGTGTGTGTGTGTGTGTGTGTGTGTGTGTGTGTGTGTGTGTGTGGGGGTGTGCCAGACAGTGTGAGAGTGAGCTCTGCAGTCAGGGGGAAGGAAGAAGAAATTTAAAATAAAATTGCAAATAATCAATCAATCAATCCGCGATTTTTCTTTTGTTCTACAATGACTCATGACCCATCAATTACATCATCCAACATTGTTTAAAGGACTAAGACATTCGCCGTGACAGAATCGCTTTATATTTAGTCGTTATGACGCTATCAACATATCCATTTGTTAAAGATTATTGTCCGCCATCTTGTTTTCTCCGAAGAATCTGCACGGCGGAGTGATGTGATTCGGTTGTGGGCGGGTCCTGGGACCAGGAGCGTGGATTGTGCCCTATACATACGTGTAAATGGACTGTTTCAGCCAATCAGAATCGAGAAATTTGCATGCCGTTGTATAATGACACATACAGTATGCTCAAGTTCAAGTTTTGTTTTATTTGTCACATATAAGGTACATGTACATTACAGTGAAATGCTTGGTTCTGTATAAGATTGTGTTTCATATGGTAAAAAAGAATAAAGACCAAACATTATACAAAATATACAATATACAAAACTAGAGAACAACATGCAAACAAAATGAGGTGAATGAGTGTGTGCATGTGGATGTGTGTGCAATGAATGTAGAATGGATGGGTTAGTGTTAGCTTGTCTATTAGCTCTACTAAATTGTTGTTTTGTGGTGGTGTCTTCTTTTAAAGCCCATTTCCTACATGAACAACATTCAAAGGGATAGTGTATGGCACATTATTATTATTATTTTACAGTACATTTCTCATAATGTTCGTCGCGTTCCTTTAGATTAAAAGATCCAACTGTAACTAACCCTTGACAGTAATTAGCTCATGAACTGATCTATTTAACTATCGATCCGCCCCCTCTAGGCTTTGGGCTTGATGTTGGATAAAGCCATGGTGCGCTGCTACATATGCAACAACAGCAGCAACCCTGTGGTAATAGCAGCGTGTGCTACGGGCGCCATGGACATGCTGCTGGGATACATCAGTCCGGAGAAGGTGGCCAAGCAGGTATGTCAGGATGAGCCTTTAATGTTATGAAGACACGCACAGACAATAATAGAAAACAGATGCCTACGTGTTGACGGGGAAGAATGTACTTTTTTCTTCTTCTTCTTTTTCCTTCTTTCTAGGATAGTTATTGTTGGCCCCTCTGCACTTATAACACCACAGGGTTCATAACACCATCTCTCCACCATAGTGTTCATAACACCTTCTCTCATCAGTGTTCATAACACCATCTCTCCATCATAGTGTTCATAACACCTTCTCTCACCATAGTGTTCATAACACCTTCTCTCACCATAGTGTTCATAACACCATCTCTCATCATAGTGTTCATAACACCTTCTCTCATCATAGTGTTCATAGCACCTTCTATCATCATAGTGTTCATAACACCTTCTCTCTCATCATAGTGTTCATAACACCTTCTCTCTCATCATAGTGTTCATAACACCTTCTCTCATCATAGTGTTCATAACACCTTCTCTCTCATCATAGTGTTCATAACACCTTTTCTCTCATCATAGTGTTCATAACACCTTCTCTCATCATAGTGTTCATAACACCTTCTCTCACCATAGTGTTCATAACACCATCTCTCATCATAGTAGTTGGGTCAAGAACCAAAATTCCGTGACCATTCTCTGGCTAAGATGTTTTGATGATTGATTTGACTTCTATGGACCTTTTATAAAATATTTAGCCCCCGTGTCCCTCCCAAAAATCCCTGCATTTTTTGTCAGATGGCCAAATCCAAAATACCTGCTGACGCCATCTTGAAAAATTAACTTTTGATCCAGAGCACCTATAATCATGTATGAATCAGGCCACGTGAGCGGATCGGCGTGGCCGAGAAATCCGCTCTTCGCTCTTTAAAGCTTGGTCCGCTCCGCTAATCGCTCATGTTGACCCCGCCCCCAAGTCGCTCTCAAGTTGACCCCCTGGGCCCCTTAACAATTGTTTGTATTGAGCCGCATTGTAATTGTACCAATTCTGCAATGTTAAATAACGTTGTTTATCCATTCACTAGCTCTATTAAGCGATGATAGCTAGCCGAGCCACAATGCTATGGTCGCTGCCATTAACGTTAGCATGTAAGCTAACGACAACAACAATGGCGTCGATACTTTTTCTAACAGGAGTGAGTGACAAAGCCTGAACCGGATATCACAGGTTCACCCTTCTCATTGGTTGAAAATGGCCTTCATGTTTGTACATCGCCATCTGTTGCTTTGGCATTGTACTACATGTATATTAACATCAGTGTTAAACCACTGTGAGCGGCCTGGAGTGGATTGGAGCGGAGGAGAACTCTCGCTCTGGACGTCGCGCCGACACATTTTAAAACCCACTCCTCGCTCACGTCAAAACCGCCCGCTCCGCTCCCCGCGCCGCTCACGCTCCGATCCGCTCACATGCACTGGTATGAATACACTTTTTTTGTGTAAGTCAACCATGACGATTCCAATTCTGACATCAGTTTGACTCTATGACATAAATTTTACCCAGAAATCCAAGATGGCCACCATCCAGTAGAGCAAAGATTTAGATAGAGACAGTAGAGCGAAAATGTAACTTTTGAATGGGAAGGTAAGCTTTGGTCTTTGGGCAGGGCTTCAGACTAACCTTTCCACTGATAGCACTGGTGCTACCAACTTTCCCAATAGCTAGCTAGCTAGCTAGCAACAACAACTAGTTAGCTAATATAGTCATTGTAGCCCTGTGTTTGGGGTTTGTTAACCCTTGTGTTGTGTTCGAAAGCTGTTTCTTTCAGGAGTTATTTTGATGATGTTCTGAGCACAGCCTTCTGTTACAAAAGGTATCTTGGACCATGCCATCTCGCCATTCCTTGACATGAAGAACTCCTGTTGACCTTGCTCATCCAGGCGTGTGTGTGCGTGTGTGTGTGCACATGTGTGTGTGTGCGTACGTGCGTGCATGTGTGTGTGTGTGTGTGCGTGCATGTGTGTGTTTACATTCAAGAATAATATGCATGTCCATATTCTGTGAGAAAGGTTGAGTTCCCGTGGGGGGAGGGGTGCCAGAGGGATTGGGAGAACAGGTGCATGTTGCAAAAAGTAAGTGTTCCCGTGGAGGAAAGAGGTGGGGGTGGGGTGTCTAAAGATCAAATCTTGACTGACCCAAATTTTACCCAGTGTTACCCACAACATTTAGATGCAACCCAAACAAGTACCATGCCATTGTACCCTTTCTTGGTCCCTTCCATACACAGTGTGTGATGATGAGCCCTATCTACAAGCGCTACAAGGGGAGTGAGCTAGGAGATGTACTTGTGGCAGGAGGAGTTATTGCAGAGGGCTCTGTTGACCGTGCACTGAAAGGCAAGAATTACAAGAGGGGGCTGCGTTGCTTGAGGCTCATCTATCAGGCTTGAGGCTCATGATTCATCTGGTAAAGGGGAGGCTCATGCCCAACCTGGCTGATGAGACAAGGGAGAACCTTGAGATTTTGAGAGATATGAGTCTCTCCCAAGAACCTTGTGCAGCTGCACATGCGGCACTGGAGGATGATACTGACCTCGAGAGCCACATCACCAATTTATTCACCCAGGTGGAGGCCAGTGACATGGCGGACTACTCGAGGGACTTCCTGTCTATGACAGATGCACTCATGCAGAATGTGCATGCAGTACATATCTGGAACTGGGATGAGTATGTCAGCTCTCTGCGTGCCATGCTGCCATGGATGGTAGTGTACGACAACAATAGGTATGGAAGGTGGCTGCCTGACTTCTGGGCAATGCTGACAGCTCTCCTTGCTGATCAGGTCGCCTTCCTTCGTACTGACTTCACTCAGTCCATCACAGGCAACCCCTACTCCAACATGGCCTGGGACATGTGGATCGAGTGTACAATGAAAAATGAAGTCTGGCTGGCTCTCCATCCTCCAGAATGAGAAGCAGCTGCTGGTGCACTCCAAAAATGTGAACAATTTGGCCAAGATCCGGGTGGCTCACAATGCCCTGGCCAAAAAAGAAAAAGCCAAGAGGAATCACATAGAATGTGGTCCGAAAAGGATGAGAGAAGATGAGCAGTGCGTGCAGGACCTGGTTGCATGCATGCATGAGTTTGATTCCGTCCCATTTGATCCAGCCTCACCCACCCTCCGCACCCTACAGTCAGCCATGCCTGCCTCCGATGAACTCATCGCAGACTTCAACTCAGCCCATGCTGTGGGAGAGGAGAAGTTGACCAGCTTCTTGCAAGACCGGGTGTTCAGTAAGAAAACCTCCCTCCAAGCTGAGATGGAGCGGAGTGTTCTCAAGGCAGTGATCGACCTGGTTGAGGTCAGTCAACTTGTGAATCTCTCCGAGTTGCTGGAACATCGTGTTGTTGAGGAATGTGTGGCCTTATTCAACTCCAATGGCACATATAGGAAGACACAGAAGAGCAAGCTCATTCAGAAGCTCTCTCTCCAATCTGTAGATCTGCAAGAACCCTACACCGCTCTTGTCGACATGGGCATGATCTGGACGATGGCAACCCCATCAGCAGAAGATCGGCAGACACAAGATGGCACCCCATACAAGTGGTTGGACTATGTCCACAAGGTATCATCCACCATCCTTGCCCGCCATGGTGATGCTGACGTATTTTCTGTGTAAATTACCAGTAAGACACAGCATACTCAACTAAAGATGATGAGCGAGATCTGCGGGTACAAGGTAAGGTACATGTCCCCAACACCTACATGAAGCTGGGCAACCCCTTCCCCTCTGCCAGATAGTTCAAAACACTGCTGTGTAGTGTCAGCAACAAGGAGCGGCTACAAAAAGTAATATGCAGCTATCTGACTGACCTTGTTGCACAGGGTGTAGATACAGAGATCATCTACTCTGTTGGCTCCCACTGCACAACTTGTCAACCCAGCAACCAATGCAGAACTACAGCTTTGACCAGTCTGAGGCTGACACCATCCTCTTCTCTGCTTACACAGTTCTACGTGAGTCAGGCTACAGTGACCCTGTTGTCATTGATGCAGCCGACACCGATGCCTATGTCACGGCAGCGGTCATCTCTCAACAGCTGCCCGGTATGCTCTGTATCAGGAGAAAGCAGGAGACTGACTTCAGCTGTGGCCTGGTTACTGAAGAGATAGCAGACTGTATTGTGCAGCTACACTGTATTACAGGCTGTGATGCCAATTCAGGCTTCTATGGCAAGGGTAAGTCGTCGGTGTATGACAAGGTGGCAAAGAGCCCTATGGCACGGCGGCTGCTCTCGCGGTGTGGAGATAGCCTTGACCTTGAGGAGGAGGTGCTAGAGGAGCTGTTTGAGTTCACACAACATGTTATTTATGGCGACAAGAAGAGTAGCACCATGGCTGAGGCCTGTGCCACAAAGTGGAAGAGAATGAAGAACAAATCATTCATCCATCTCCCTCCTTCATAACACCTTCTCTCACCATAGTGTTCATAACACCATCTCTCCATCATAGTGTTCATAACACCATCTCTCTCATCATAGTGTTCATAACACCATCTCTCCATCATAGTGTTCATAACACCTTCTATCATCATAGTGTTCATAACACCTTCTATCATCATAGTGTTCATAAAACCTTCTCTCATCATAGTGTTCATAACACCTTCTATCATCATAGTGTTCATAACACCTTCTCTCTCACCATAGTGTTCATAACACCTTCTCTCACCATAGTGTTCATAACACCTTCTCTCATCATAGTGTTCATAACACCTTCTATCATCATAGTGTTCATAACACCTTCTATCATCATAGTGTTCATAACACCTTCTCTCATCATAGTGTTCATAACACCTTCTATCATCATAGTGTTCATAACACCTTCTATCTCACCATAGTGTTCATAACACCTTCTCTCTCATCATAGTGTTCATAACACCTTCTCTCATCATAGTGTTCATAACACCTTCTATCATCATAGTGTTCATAACACCTTCTCTCATCATAGTGTTCATAACACCTTCTCTCATCATAGTGTTCATAACAGCATCTCTCATCATAGTGTTCATAACACCTTCTCTCATCATAGTGTTCATAACACCTTCTATCATCATAGTGTTCATAACACCTTCTATCATCATAGTGTTCATAAAACCTTCTCTCATCATAGTGTTCATAACACCTTCTATCATCATAGTGTTCATAACACCTTCTCTCTCACCATAGTGTTCATAACACCTTCTCTCACCATAGTGTTCATAACACCTTCTCTCATCATAGTGTTCATAACACCTTCTATCATCATAGTGTTCATAACACCTTCTATCATCATAGTGTTCATAACACCTTCTCTCATCATAGTGTGCATAACACCTTCTATCATCATAGTGTTCATAACACCTTCTATCTCACCATAGTGTTCATAACACCTTCTCTCTCATCATAGTGTTCATAACACCTTCTCTCCACCATAGTGTTCATAACACCTTCTCTCATCATAGTGTTCATAACACCTTCTATCATCATAGTGTTCATAACACCTTCTCTCATCATAGTGTTCATAACACCTTCTCTCATCATAGTGTTCATAACAGCATCTCTCATCATAGTGTTCATAACACCTTCTCTTATCATAGTGTTCATAACACCTTCTCTCATCATAGTGTTCATAACACCTTCTCTCATCATAGTGTTCATAACACCTTCTCTCATCATAGTGTTCATAACACCTTCTCTCTCATCATAGTGTTCATAACACCTTCTATCTCACCATAGTGTTCATAACACCTTCTATCATCATAGTGTTCATAACACCTTCTATCATCATAGTGTTCATAACACCTTCTATCATCATAGTGTTCATAACACCTTCTATCATCATAGTGTTTATAACACCTTCTCTCCACCACAAACTGCAGCAGAAAACTCCTTTAAAAAAACAGCTAAAAACACACATGTTCAGACAGGCTTTTGGTCATATATATAGGCATCATTTGTCCTCACTGTTCCTATAGTTTTTAGTTATTGACTGAGGATTTTATTTAAATAATTTTTATTTTATTTGGTTCACTGTTTTTAACTGCTGTCTGTTATTGTTGTAATTTATTTCAGATTTTTTTTTTAATATGTTATGATGTAGTGTAAAGCACCCTGTGCATTTGTGCTGTGAAGGGTGCTATATAAATAAAGGTCATTCATTCATCCACCACAGTGTTCATAACCTTCTATCCACCATAGTGTTCATAACACCTTCTCTCCACCATAGTGTTCATAACACCTCCTCTCTACCATAGTCCTCATAACCCTTTATTTGCGTGTGAGGAGACTCAGAGGTTTGCCAAACAATTAGATGGTTCCCTGGGAAACACTTTAACCATAGAAATTCCCAGGATGCATCTGGACAATTAACCCTGCCACTAAGAATGATAGAATAGAGACAGATATAATGGGAATGTCTAGATAATTAGCCATCAGAAGGTGTAGCAATCTCATCTGTCCTCATCTGTTTATTATCTATTCTATTTTATTCTATTATTATATTGTATTTTTGCACAATCGAAGGCGGGCATGCCACCTTCATTTTACTATGTATTGTGTATGTATGTGACGATTAAACCTCTTGAATCTTGTCCATGCACTCATTCGCTATACAGTAGTAATGCAGTCCTGTCATCTACATTACAACTTTTTTATTTGTGAAGTAGAGTTTCTGATGTGAATCTGTATGATCTTAAAATCGTATGAATCTATTGGTAAACATTAGTGTCAGACTGAAGTTCATGTAGTTAATGAAAATATGTCTTTTCAAGAAAATAATGGATGGACTGAAACTGTCAGACAGGCTTCTTAAAAGGTTTTATCACCTATCCTCACCGGCCTCCCAAAAACAAAACACAGAACGACTCCAACTCATTCAAAACTCGGCAGCTATGCTACTTACTAGAACCAAGAGGAGAGACCACGTCAGTCCAGTATTAGCTAACCTGCACTGGCTTCCGGTAATATTTAGAATACATTTCAAGGTCCTCCTCCTTATATACAAAACATTAAATGGAACAGGACCAAGCTACATTGCATATTCTCTAGTCAACTATGTGCCTTCTAGATTATTACGATCATCTACTACTGGTCTATTGCAGGTTCCCAACCACTGCCTAAAGAAAATCAGGGATGCAGTCTTCGCAAACTATGCACCAAAGCTATGAAACACCCTACCTATGGACATTAGGGAAGCTAGATCTCTAAATAAAAAATAAATAAAAAAAGCTAAAAACATACTTCTTCTCCTTAGCATTGTAATACACTCTTCTGCTGATTGTACTGTAGATTGCACTATTTTACTCTGTCCATTCTATGTTACTCTTATATTCCTTTTTATTACAGGTTCTAAACTGTCAGGCATTGAACTGTGTGGGTATCATAATATTCAATATATACAGTTTTGAGGTAGCCTACTTGTACTTTACTTGATATTTATACCTCTAATTAATACTTCTACTCCACTACATTTGAAAAGGAGATATCCCCCACTACATTTACCTACTTAACTAAACCCTGCCAGCTACCGGTTACTGTGAAGAAGAAACGGTTTTGTTTACACAAAGTGTGACAAGGAAATGAAAAACGATACATTTGGGTCAAGCTTGTCAATTCAATAGGAAGTAATCAGAGCCAGCACCACTACCACCTACTTAAATGTAACTTCAGAGGTTACTGTGTCATGGATTGAATGCTCCAACATATATTTGTATGTCTTGTATGTCACAAATGTCTTGATGAATTGAAAATGGAGGACCCTGATGTAAACAAGACAAAATACTTTTTCTGGTCTGCATCCTCTTAGCAGTTGTTTGTATTGAGCCGTACTGTATTGTACCCATTCTGCAATCTGTTAATAAAGTTTTCAAATACGCCCTGAGAGAGGGAACTGTGCCCTGAGAGGGAGGTTTGCGCTGAGAGGGAGGTTTGAAGGGTCAAAGTGGGTATCAAACAGGAAGGAAGACTGTCAGGTTTTAAACTGTGGATATCAAACAGTAATTCAGAACTATTTTATTGCACTGCACTATTGCATAATTTTACTCTGTCTATTCTATTTTACTCTTTTTATTGTCTATTTTAAAACTGCCATAGAATAAAACTATAAACAAGGTGGCCTATTGGGATGTTAGATCCTAATGTGAAAAACTGTGATTTTATATGTCTGCACTTTATGTGCTCACATATCTGTATTTTTTTCTGCTGTGAAGCACTTTGAGCTGCAATTCTTGTATGAAAGGTGCTATACAAATAAAGTGTATTATTATTATTATTATTATTATTATTATTATTATTATTATTATTATTATTATTATTATTATTATTATTATTATTATTATTATTATTATTATTATTATTATTATTATTATTATTATTATTATTATTATTATTATTATTATTATTATTATTATTATTATTATTATTATTATTATTATTATTATTAAATTATATTATTAAATTAGGCCTCTTACAGTGAGTGAGGATTCACTGTGTGTTATCACCTATTGTACTGGTATTTAAATTAATTTAGTCTTGAGGGCTTTGGGAAGAATAGCCTAACTACAGGCTAAAAGAGATCCTGACAAACACAAAGACAAATATTGTTTACCTGCACCCCCCCCCCCCCCCCCCCCCCCCCCCCCCCTCCCCTCCTCTGTATTCTCAGGCTCTGCTGGCGTGGAGCCAGCATGTGGCACCAGGTGATGTGGCCTTCGTGAGAGGGCTGCTGCACAGCCTGATGGGAGGCTCAGGGGGCCAAGGCGGCTCCAACAACACCCGGTCCCAGAGGAGCGCTGACTACATGCAGCCACAGAACATCGAGGAGGAGCTGTAGGGAAAATCTCTCTCTCTCTCTCTCTCTCTCTCTCTCTCTCTCTCTCTCTCTCTCTCTCTCTCTCTCTCTCTCTCTCTCTCTCTCTCTCTCTCTCTCTCTCTCTCTCTCTCTCTCTCTCTCTCTCTCTCTCTCTCCTGAGTTCTCTTTCAAGGGGCAATAAAGTTAGTCTCCCCTATAATATGTACAGTACCTGTTCTTCCCCTGTGTCCGTCCTAACGACTGTCTCATGCATCGGCAGGTTCCTGTCCGTGGGCCACGTGATACTAGACATTCTGAGGAGCTTCCCTGAGCTGGACAACCCTCTTCATAGCTTGCTCAGAGCCGGGCACACCTCCATGCAGACAGCCTCTCTGGCCATAGACACTGTTCAGGGTAAGACTGCCTAGTCTGGGCTTGGATTTAGACCACACCTAATGTTAGGTTATGACTATAACCAAGTTCTGTTAGTATAGCGACGCTCGGCATCACTCTCTGCACTGTCCTCGCACACGTGCACACGCACTGAATAAAGACCACAATGTACCTTTAATCCCAATATTCGTCTGACCACACCCCTATCAGCTTACCCATATAAGCAGGGGTGGGGCCACCCACTCGCCTCCTTCCCAAGCTTTCACCACAAGGCGAGGTCAAGGGCTGCAGCGGCGTCGGATGCCGAGCGTCGCTATACTAACAGAACTTGGTTATAGTCATAACCTAACGTTCTGTTTCGTATTAGCTCTCGCTCGGCATCACTCTCTGCACAAGGGAGGCCGAGCGAGAGCCATCGGCCGACAAATACACCCCGCTGAAAGCCCCCCACAACCATCAGAACAGGGAGGGCCGAGCCCCCCCGACCCACCCTAATGGAGGGCACCCCCCCTATTGGGGGCTTCACGGGAGGGCGACGGACCCGACCGTGCGAAGAGGCACTCAAGCAACTCAACGCACAGGGTGAGCAGACCGTGGCTTGACCCCACGACTACACACACGCACAACCCGCATGCCACCCGGGAACGAACGGAGGAAACAACCTCGTTACTGCCCCCAGAATCACGGGGTCAAGGGCAAACCCAACCCCGTGGCAAGGCCGTAGCAGCGGAGCGCGAAGGAAGACCCAGACCCACCAAAGGGACTGGACCCCCTGGAACGGGGGCCCGGAGAAGTCCATGATGCCAGCATCAAGACCCCACCAGGTGGGCACTTAGTGACCCCGCCCCCCACATCGCCAGCGTATTCGGACAAAGGCCCCTCAGCCGAGCGGGCCCTGTCCCCCCAATAGTACACCGCATGGCACACTGACCCTGCAGAACAGGCAGTCAGCATGGCCGTAAGCACACAAAAAAGGTTAACCAACGGAAGCAGGCAGCGCACCGGGGAAAAACCAGGCAACAGGCTATTAACCCTAGCCTGGAGACTGCGGACGAGACAGGCGCCAGAGGGGACAGCTGAACACAGCCGCCCCGGCGGAAGGAGCGTAAGCTGGCGGTGTTGCATGACCAAGCCTCCATTTAAAAACCCCCACCCAGAGGGGTTGAGGCAGAGAAGGCTGACACGATTGGCAGACGTCATGAACGTGCAGGGGCACCCTCAAACGGTGAACCCGGGAGTTGACACTGCTCCAACACACCAGGGAATCAACCACCTTGGTGTTACCCAATGCGGTGGTTGTTCCTATAACCCCTCAAGAAAAAACTCCAAAACACACCTGCGGGTATACACCGGCTATACCGCAGTACAAGTGTTTCAGTTTTTCAAAAAAGGGTTAACCCAGGCCTACGGGTCGACGAAACATTACTTCGGACCGGGCCCGGCGATACGGGAAGCACAGGGTCACCAGAGGAGGTCAAAGACCACCCCAACAGGCCCCTCTTCGCCATGCGTGAGAGAGGAGCGAATAAGAATGGAGAACCAGCCCCTAAGCACACCGTACTTGGTATTCCCAGGCGGTCTCCCAACCAAGTACTAACCAGGACCAACCTGTGTAGCGGCCGAGATCAGACGAGATCGAGCGTGTACAGGTTGGCATGGCCGTAAGCCATTACGACAGTGCTGAGTAAAACGTACCCAACCAGGGTCTCCATAGCGCTTAACCCTGTGACACCCGGACCGACCTGGCATTTTTCCCCCTGAAAAAAGCCCAAGTCCCTCAGGGTACCAGAACAGCAGATCTGCATCCCCGGCGGACAACGGGTTCAACTGATCCGGACCAGCATGACCAGAACCAGTCCCGTGCCCTAACCACGCCGACATGCCTACTCCAGGAGAAAGGGCAGATATGTGTGTTGATCTTAACATGAAAAGAAGGCGCCACCCAGACGTTCGGGCGAACCGCGCCCGGTGGCCCACCCCCAGGGCGTGAGACCCCTCTACATATGTTCAGATCCATTCCGTCATCATCCCCCAGACATGAACGAGAATCCGTCGATAACCAACCCAGGTCGTGGGATGTGGTCGTCGGAAGAGGAAAAACCTCCATCCCAGTTGCTTTATAAAAACGCCGTTTTAACCTCAAGCAACCAAGGCGTGCCAGTCAGTCGCCTGTTTACAGCGAGCTAGCACTATGCGTGCGTCGGGACACACCCACATCAATGAACAGGCTATTTAGACCTGTCATTGAATCCCCAAGGCGCCCAGGGGAACGACAAGAGGGGTGTGACACTTCCTAACTCCAACTCTTTTTTAATAGAAAAGAAGGAAGCACCAACAGTATGTATCCCAGTCTACACAGCCGGGGGTAAAAATTGTTCACATTTTTACATCCCACCACCCTCCCATAGGAAGGAGACGGGAATCCCCGGAGAGACTTCCCACGCGAGCTGTACAGATTGAAAAGAATATATTGCACCTTGAGCCATGTAAAAAATTGGTTTTAGGGCTCTCCGGGGAAGAGGCACTGAACCCATACACACTCAATAATCGAATTGAATCGAATACATACACAATAGAATAGGACACCTTCTAGAGGGTCCACTCACTTTGACAATCTGAGGAGGAGGCTCTGTACTCTGATGGAGGCTCCCTCACATGGAAGGAGGAGTCCGAACTCACAGAAGGCCCGAATAGGCGCTTGGTGAGGAGGATCCCTGACCACCCCCCCGAAACAGATCCATCACATGGACCTGAACAGCACACGGAAGTCCTACCAACAGAGACGCGCACGGTGACGTACTCTATGGCGGGGGAATTTCTGCGGTGCACACGCCCAATATTCCAGGCCGTGGTACCAGGAAACTCCCCCCCCCCCCCCCCCCCCCTCACCCCGTAATGTGCCGAACCGCAACGTGACAGGAACCTTGAAGGACAGGGGGTGTACCCCTGACCAACAGAAAAAAGGGGGAGAGGAAAGGTTACCAGTTCACCCCTTTACGACCCCACACCCATGATACGATGTAATGACAAAAAGAGAATATGACAGTCATAGTCAGCTCTATGAAGCATTTGACAGCTTCACACAGCGCATGAGCTAACCTGCTATCTGATTTTTACTAAGGAAAAACACAGAATAGAGAGGGCTCTCTAAGAGCCCCGGTCCAACTCACACATGTGCTTCTGTGGCCAGTCCAACCCAGTTGTAGGTCACATGACACACACAACCCATCATCACCTACAAAAAATGGCAAAAATGAGAGAATACATAATTCTCGATTAGTATCGGCCACAGGCCTTGCTAAGCACACACGAAAGCGACCAAACAATCTTTTCTTTTAGGAAAATAAAGTTTCTCCAGCAGTCTTAGCACAACCTCAGCAATCAAGCTAAGGGTTACATCGCATCCCTACCACACAAAGACACAATGTAGTGCAACAACATGTCTGATAGGAGGATGAAAAAGTCCCCAGGGAACCGGGGGGAAACACAATCCTCCTACTTTACCCTTAATACGGCCAGTTAAAACAGGAAAACCTGTTAATATGTGAACACACTGTTCATTGTCATCACAGGCTGAGAAAAGAAAATTCTTTACTAATTTGTCACTAAGCATAGCTTCATAGGTTAGTTACCCCTTAGTTGTGAGTACACGGTACATATAAACACACATGATGTTTCTCACACAACAACCAGATCATTTTCACATCTGTAACAACAACCCGATTTGCACGGAGAAGCTAATTACCAGTGACAAGACAGTTCACACAAAACTCGCGTCGTATCCTAAATGTAGTGCAGCAACACACGTTTTTGGAAAACAGCGTTATATACAAAACATGTAGAAGGTAAAGCCAGAAGACGCGTATAAGGTCTGGCCAAACCTTTGTCCTACCCGGAGCGTAGATCAGCGAAGTGCAGTCTCAAGGCCCCGTAGAAAACACAGCAGTCCTGTGTTGTTCGAACTGGGCAGCGTCGCTGCACCAACCCGTCGTTACGGTCCCCTTTGTTGACGCAGGCTTTGCCGTCCTGGCCCAGGGCAGGTCCGACGAACATCCTCTGTCAAAGATGACGTCGTAGTCAAGAGTGTTTAAAACATGTTATAATCAAAGCACGTTCAACAGAGTAGCATTAAGCTAACGGCCGCCCCAACCGTCGGTCGCTACTGCCCCTGCCCACGAGACGCCGAGCGAACGGCGCACGCGACCAGAGGGGAGCTCGCGGCGGCGCACGAGGAGCCGGAGCTACCCCGCGCTGGGCCTTGGCCGATAGCAGCAAGCTAACGTTTCCTAGTGATCACAGCAAGCTAGCGCCGCAGCTAACAGCTGACTGGCTAACAGTAGGCCCAACATATGTAGGCCACGCAGTGATCACAGCAGGCTAACGCCGCAGCTAACAGCTGACTGGCTAACCGTAAGCTAAGCAGCTATCACCTGAACTTGTACACAATGATATAACACTCACCCAGACAGGCCGCCGTTCTGAAACCCTCCTCACTTTTTAAGAGAAAAGAGAAACAAGATGTCAACACAGCTTTACAACGGTGATTTTACCAACACCCGACGGAGCCAGCACAACACCCAAACTGGCCTGTGTAGCTGACTTGAACATAGATCTTCCGCTATCGAACATCTATGCCCATATCTCCTCGTGAAGGAATACTCTCATTTGGATATGAAAGAAGGGGCTACACGGTGACAGAAGAGATATCCACTCGTCCAGAAAACACAGGGATCACCAGTGTTAATGGTCGCGGCCCACTAGTTAAAACTATAATGGGCTTCAGACCAAGGTCTTCTGTCACCTAAGAGGCTGAACAAAGGACCCTAGCCTGGGGCCGGTTTTCATAAACATTGTCAATTAGCCCCCATAGCACTAACAGACAAGTGGAGCCTGCCAGCAAAACACAACTCACCAAAACCAGGAACCCACCGCTTCTCACAACAGCGGCGCGTCCTACAGCCCAGCTGTGCCTTTACCGCAACCAGCACACAGCAAGGACTGCAGTTGGAAAAGCATGTAGCGGCGCGAACTCCCAATACGAAAACCGGTGGAGGATTTTTAGAATGATCATCATCTTCCAGACACTCAAGTACGAAGACAATATCGCCGTATTTTCTCGAAAATAGTGAGAGAGAAAATAAAGATATGATGTCAACGTATCCTTGTTTTCCAACTCTTCTCCTACCATCACATCACATCACTTCAAGTGTGGGGATCTACAGAGGCACTTCTTCCTTGTGGTGAAAGCGAGAAGGAGGCGAGTAGGTGGCCCCACCCCTGCTTATATGGGTAAGCTGATAGGGGTGTGGTCAGACGAATATTGGGATTAAAGGTACATTGTGGTCTTTATTCAGTGCGTGTGCACGTGTGCGAGGACAGTGCAGAGAGTGATGCCGAGCGAGAGCTAATACGAAACAGAACTGGCTGTAACGTAATTATGATCTCCTGACATTACCCACGCTGAGAGGGTCAATCATTATATGTTGCTTTAAATGTGGAATGCTCACTAACTATGGTTCAGTTAAGTAAAGACTCAATGTATGGGTGAACATAGACAATAAATGAAATGTCAAGGCATCTTTTAACATCGGATAACAGAATCAACGCTCACAGCAAATGAGAATTATTTTCTCTTCTGACCTCAACATATTACATATCTTTTTTATATTTTATGATTGTGTTAAACATATACATTGGTAGGCTGAGGTGAATCTAGTTTAACATCCCTGATATGACCATGTGTCTGACCAGGCTCACTGGCATAATCCCAGACTCAGTTGTACATTTTCTCTTGTATGTTCTGCTTGACTTACAGAAATGATGGACAGTATCTTAAAAGATGCTGGTCGCCTCCGACACGTGTACCTGGCCCTCATGCACAACCAGTCAGAGACGGGCGTTTTGATTGGTCAAGTTCTGGACAGTGTGGTAGAGATGGTTACAGAGGTACGTGCAGGGGTGGAAAGTAACTAAGGACATTTACTCGCATACTTTACAGTGCCCAGCAAAACACAGCTCGCTCATACATGGTTCGGTTGACAAGGCTTTGGTTAGAATTAGGGATGTCCGATATTATCGGCCGATATTGGCATTAAAATGTGATATCGGAAAATATCGGTATCGGTTTAAAAAAAAAAAATATATATATATATATATATATATATATATATATTTTTTTTTTTTTACATTTCTATAACCTTTATACCCAGGCAAGCAAGTAAGAACAAATTCTGATTTTATTTATTGTCAAAAGTATGCTTAATGTTGTGTTAATTCCACAACAAGAGATATGTAATGTTAATTACCTGAAATGATTCCGTTTTGGGGGGGGGGGGAAACCCTGCATATATCGATATCGGTTGATATCGGTTGATATCGGTATCGGAAATTAAGAGTTGGACAATATTGGTATATCGGTATCGGTAAAAAAGCCAATATCGAGCATCCCTAGTTAGAATCTATCGGTGCGATGCAAGATGAAGTCTAATGGAGTCTAGGTTAAAAATAATAACATTTATAAATATTTTTTAATAAAATAAAATGATCCTTTTTGATGAGTTTGGTAGACTGGTCTACCAAAGTCTTTAAATGTGGTCACCACAGGAAGGATAGACATAACCCAGGTCCCATGCACATAGTTTATTTTTTACTACAGTAGTAAAGTCTTGCCTTTTGTAGCCACTTCACCTGTCTCCATTCAGAGTTCCATTTCTCTCTCACTGTAAACAGAACCAACACACTCTGACGAGGAGGTTTAAAGCAGCAGCCCCTAGTTTGGCAGCGGTCACGTTTGCACAAATACATTGTCCATCTCCCATTCACCACCATTCAAACCCACATGGAATTGTGGCACACTGTTTGCCTTCTGTTTCTGAAGAGATTCTGCCTCGCTCGCTTGGTCAAAGTTCAAATTGGTACAACTTTGACCTGTAGAATCGTACGACACATCTATGCTCAACCAATGTGGGGAGCAAATGAGAGGGTTTGGGCTGATGAATGTGATTGATTGAACACCAGGCAGCATCGTATCCAGTACAGCTCACTATTGCCCCAGTGAGAAAATGTTGTGTGGCGTGGGTTTCTTCTGGGTAATCTCCCTACGGATGAAAGTTAGCCCATTAGCTAACTCTGGCACATTTATGTTGATGTGCAGCAAACTGAAAGTGTGTTGTCCCTGGGGACATTGAAGTGTATTTTATTGGGAGCCAGTGAAGGTTGTGGAGGACAGGGGTGATGTGGTCAGAGTGAAGGTTGTGGAGGACAGGGGTGATGTGGTCAGAGTGAAGGTTGTGGAGGACAGGGGTGATGTGGTCAGAGTGAAGGTTGTGGAGGACAGGGGTGA
Source organism: Notolepis coatsorum (assembly GCF_963971535.1). Lineage (NCBI taxonomy): Eukaryota > Metazoa > Chordata > Actinopteri > Aulopiformes > Paralepididae > Notolepis > Notolepis coatsorum. The sequence goes on along the minus strand of NC_140167.1, from coordinate 155,779,199 downwards.
TGTGGTCAGAGTGAAGGTTGTGGACCAGGGGCGTTTTTAGGGTTAGAAAACATTGGGGGCTTCAGAAATACGCAATTTTAGAGTAATTAGAGACGAATACTGAAGAACTAGATTCAAGTTTTTTAAAGTGAGGTCCAGGTCCATGAGAGGGATCTGGGCAGTCCCCATAGAAAATTCAAAGTTAACAGGACCAAATCATCAGTTTCTTATTTATTTATTTAACCTTTATTTAGCCAGATAAAACATTGATATGGTCCAAGAGGCCCCAACGAGGGTACAAATATACATATATATACACATACATACATACATACATACATACATACATACATACATACATACATACATACATACATACATACATACATACATACATACATACATACATACATACATACATACATACATACATACATACATACATACATACATACATACACACATACATACACACATACATACATACACACATATACACCAATAACAAAATAAAAGCACAGTTAAGAATCATTCACATAAGCAAATAAACAAACAAACATTATGCACAGCCTATGTACAAAAGAAATAAACAGTTAATCTCTAGTCTTTACAGTTTTCTTCGATAGCATAAACACTCAAATCAAAAGTATTACACAATTATCAAAACCTTACACTCAAGGAGCAAAACATAGGCCCAGATTTGCACCCCTATAAGCACAAAGTCAGCCTCACACACAATACACACAGTGATTTGCAAAACACTAAACACACTTGCATTACATTACACATAGAATGTCAAATTACCACACATATGAGCCAATTGGTTAAACACAGCCATCAGATGCACAAACACACCATTGCTTAATTGTAGATACACCAATCAGGTTTAAAGCACTATAAAAATGCAGCAGGTGAGTTCACCTGCCTTCAACCAAAATGGAAGGAGAGTGAAGTACTGTACACGGAGAACGTGAAAATATACAATACATTCACCAAACACTACACAAGACAACCAATGATGCAGACTGATGAAAATATAAATTGTCTCTCCACATACCCAAATCAGTCAACATGTCAACATGGAGAATCACAATAAAAAAATCTCTTGCCAGATCCAGCTAGGCAAAGAGATAATGTCTAGTATTTTCTGTACTCTATTTACATTTTTTCTATTTTTGTTTTTGTTTTACTGTAATTTTAACCTGTACTGGATACAGTATTTTATGTTTGTCTGATATTTGCTGAGCTTACTGTGTTATGCACACTGTAGTAGCATGAACACTGGGACATGTTTTGTTGTGATTCTCCATGTTGAAATGTTGACTGATTTGGTTATATGGAGAGAACATTTATATTTTCATCAGTCTGCATCATTGATTTGGGTATATGGAGAGAATCTTTTTTTCATCAGTCTGCATCATTGATTTGGGTATATGGAGATAAATAAATTATATTTTCATCAGTCTACAGCATTGGTCTTGTGTAGTGTTTGGTGAATTTATTGTATATTTGCACATTCTCTGTGTACTTCACTTACAGTACTCTAATCACTGAGAAGTAGAATTGCTAAATGTGTTTTAGGTTAAGCACAGCAGTGTGTAACTGGTTCAAACAGAATTAAGTCATATGAAACGTGTGTTTCATATGGTAACAAAATGTAGTTTTTTATAAATTAGTGTATAGTTTGTGTTTAATTTAGCAAAGGATCGGAGGTGTTCTGATAATTGTGTGTGTGGTTGTACTAATTGTGTGTAGTGTTTTGAAACACCGGGCCCTATTTTCAAAATCGTGCTTAAGCAATCGAAAAAATTATATACATAATGTTTCAGTATTCTTAGATTAGATTTTGGGGTCTTTTCCTGCCTTTGGTCCGCTTTGCATTCACATCTCAAATGAACCGCAGCAGGGTTCACTTGCAAGAGTGAATGAGCTTTCACACCACCCCAAACCAACCGGACTATCCGAGGAAATAGGGTTCGATTAAAGCTTATTATAGTTTATCACAGTATCATGAGCATGTCTTTGTCAGTGGACACTGGACATGGGTATGGATGGCTCCAGGTGCTGCTGCGTTAAAGTGCACATCTTATCTGTACTATTTAAAAGCACAGTGCAGGACACACTCAAAGGTTATCACACCTCAGAGATGGCAGTGGACATCTATGACAGGACAAAGGCCATATGTAATGGCCTTGGGATTGAGGAACATACTACCAGCCAAAGGAGGAAGCAGAAAAGGATGGACGAGTATGTAGTTGAGTCATCTTGTGGCACAAGCTCAGACCTCATGGAGATCAGCTGAGACAGAGACTATTCTATCCAGTCCTCGACAGGATGCTGCAAGAGCTTGAGAGCAGGTTCTCATGAGTTGGAGAACAACGTATGAGAGGCATACAGGCATGTTATCCAGCCTCAGACCAGTTTCTCTCAGTGGAATTGCTGCAACCCCTCGCCACACATTACAATATCCAACTTGTAACTGAGGGGTACAATTCCCTGACTGTATTGATAAGTATGGTATCATTAAACCACTACCGCTTTATGTACTTTAATTACTGGCCATACAGTACACGATATCTAAGTATGATGAACACTTTCCCACATATGAAATCAGGTCCACACAAAGGTAATAGTCAAATATTTAATATATAGCAAAGGGTACATATAATAATTACTTATTACATTTATGATTTGAATTGAATGCTCTTGTAAGGCAAATGAGTACTCGTATGCAAATCAACACTGAATGTCCAATCTCTGGTTACACAGGAAGCAAGTATACAACCTGGCACTTAGGGGATTATAGCGATGGTCACTTAATGATTATAGCTGGATAATATACTGAAGGGGTCCCGCCGGTTGTAAGCCAGTAGGGGGGGTAGGAGAGCCGTCGGCTGTATCCCGTCTGGTCAACGATTTCCAGGGAGAATTCAGGTACAGAAAACAGTGCCCGTGGAACCTTGATCCACAGATGAATACACTTGGGCTCTCTTGTAGACGATAGCTGTAGCTGTCGCTGTCGGTCCACAACGAAGAAGAAGCGAGGCGACCTCAGTCTGGTCTGAGCGCCGTCTCACCTTGGCTCCTCTCGGGGTAAATCCAACACTCACCGGTGTTGGCGATTATCCGCTCCACAAATCAAAGCACCAAAGCAAATAGATATTCCATGCCGTATAGGGCTCAGCAGTCGTCGGGGTAGGTAATCCAATGTGCAGGTCCACTCGTCCTCGCCCAGAACTCCTCGGATGAAAGCACCACGCGTGGTCTGCCCAGCCTGGTTAAGACTCTAGATAACGCGAGGAAACGATGGGGGTGCTGCTCACTTTAGAACTCTAACCGAACGATGCACCATACATAATAGACTATTATTACTTAATAGAAATACGGTGCCAAACTCTGGCAATTCAGCTATTAATTTGCACGAGGTCTCACTGCTATTCTAAGGCCAAACAGGCCGTACTACACCGCACGCGGTATCGTGGGGTGAGGCTTCACGTCTTGTTACTTAGTTGGGTAGAAGGGTAAAGGACTAAGAGGAATTCTACATTTCTTGCGCCATATTTATATGCACAGTGGACAAGTAGTGCCGCTCTGCTTTCGGTAGCCGTATTCCTGCGCGGAGCTGAGGCTAGTAAAGGCATGTCTCGTCGGTACCTTTGAACTTGAACGCCAGGGGCTTGTCCCTGGCGCCTGGTCCTTTTGTCCAATAAGAGAATGAACTATTATGGGCTGTAGTAGAATAAAGGGATATTCAGTGTATATGTACAAGGAATATACAAGGGATATCAAACGATATACAAATACTATTAAATATATATCCATAAATAAATATATATATTCGGTTTAATCTGATCCTTCACAACAGCCGCCCCCTAATTAGTCCCACCTAATTAGCTGAGCAGAGACAGATTAACCGCACTGTCCACTACTCAATGTCCGCTGTAAGGGTCAGTCAACTCACAAAGTCATAGGGTCATGGTCGTCATCAATAGTATCAGGGAGCCTTGGCAGTTCTATTAGCCTCGCCACGGGTCGGGTGTAAGTCCGTCCTTGGACGAGCACTTCAGCTGCTCGGACCTTTCCATCGGCACCGGTGATCACTTTGCTTACGCGGCCAGCCGGCCACATAGCTCTGGGTAGTGACTGGTCGATGATCATGACGACTGTTCCTTCTGTCAAATTGTCTCTCTCTTTTACCCACTTCTGGCGGGTCTGTAGAGACGGTAGGTAGTGGAGTAGGAAGCTGTTCCAAAACTTATCAGCCAGTACTTGACTGTACCTCCACATTCTTCGGCCGTTCGCTTCTTCAGGCCTGTACATTGTCTGTGGTAGCGCGGGGTCCAGCCGCCCCATCAAGAGTGTGTTGGGGGTGACTGGGTCGACATCTGCTACATCACTTGAGACGTAACCGAGGGGCTTTGAGTTCAATACTCCCTCGATCTCCGTGAGGACTGTCATTAGGACTTCTTACGCCACAGTCTGGGCCCCAAGCACGGCGTACAGGGCTGTCTTTATGGAACGTACTTCTCGTTCCCAGGTTCCACCGAAGTGAGGTGCGTTCGGGGGATTAAACTGGAAGTCAATCTGGGATGGAGCGAGGTGGGTCTTAAGTTCTGGGCCCATAGCTTGGAAGCTCTCTCTCAGCTCTCTTTCTCCGCCTTTGAAGTTTGTCCCGTGATCGGACAACAATGTAGACGGTTTTCCTTTCCGTGATGTGAATCTTCGGAAGGCCATAAGGAATGAGTGTGCTCATGGTTGGAAGGAGTTCGATATGTATCGCTCTGGTGGTCATGCATTTGAATACAATACCCCACCGCTTCTCGGTTCCTCTTCCTCTCTTTATATACAGCGGGCCAAAACAGTCCATACCGGTGGAGTGAAAGGGCTTGTCGCCGAGTCGGAGGCGACAGGGAGGTAGGTCAGCCATCCGGGGTATACTGGGCTGCGCGCGCCACTTACGGCAGTCTAGACAGGTTCGCTGGAAGCGCCGCACTGCTTCTCTCCCTTGCAGTATCCAATAACGACGTCTGATCTCCGCGAAGACTCTCTCTGCCCCTGCGTGGTGCACATCCTCGTCGTATTTCTTTATGATCAGCTCTGTGACCTTGTGTCGGCTGTTCAAGACTATCGGGTACTTAACGTCATCCGGTAGGTCTGGGGCTCTCCGCAGACGACCACCCACTCTGATGAGATTATGGGCGTCGCTCTCGGGGGCCAGGTGAAGCAGTCTGCTGTCTGATGGGACGGGCTTTGCTCCCTGTAGACAAGCTAGCTCATCGGGGAACGAGTCTCTCTGGGCTTGTTGTAGTAGAAGGAGTTCTGCTTCTTCGTAGTCAGCTGCTGAAATGTCAGTTGTGGGCTGAACCTCTGGGTGGTGCCACAGAAATGTCTTTAGCTGCGCACCCTCTAGGGTGAGGCAATCGTCTAGAACCGGGTCTGTGGGGACGAGTGTGTGTGTCAACCCACAGAACATAGGTTTCTTGTTCTCTGCCTCCTCTTTGCTCGCCTCCCGTGGGGTGGGTGTAGGCCACTCTTCTTCGGGGAGCTTGAGGAACTCTGGCCCGTCACTGTAGAGGTTGGGACGGGTGAGGTCATCCAGGGACATTCCCCGGGTGATGACATCAGCTGGGTTGTGTTTGGTGTCCATATACCGCCAGCTGGTTACTTCTGTTAACTCTTGAATCTCGGTGACTCTGACTCCCACGAAGACCTTGTATCTGCACGAATCAGACCGGATCCATGTGAGTACGGTCGTGGAGTCTGACCACAAGATTGTTCTTTGCACCGGAATGGTGAGTTCACGTTGGATTAACGTGGCGAGCTGCGCTCCTGCTAGGGCTGCGCAGAGCTCTAGGCGCGGGATAGATTGTTGCTTGCGTGGGGCTATTCTTGAGCGAGCCAGGATGAAAGCAGTATGTATTTCTCCTCCCTCCTCTTGGGCACGCAAGTAAGCCACCGAACCGTAGGCTACTTCGGAGGCGTCGCTGAATACGTGCAGGTCGATCTTGCATGTCTCTGGCCTCACTGTGGGTGGGAAGTAGCTGCGGCGTATATTAACACCGGGGAGTGAGCGGAGTTCCGTCTCCCACTCTCTCCATGTGGATGCAAGGTGTTCGGGTATGGGATCGTCCCAGCCCTGGTCTTTGTCCCATAGCGCTCTTACAATCATCTTTGCCCTGGTGGTGTAAGGTAGAATACATCCCAACGGGTCATATTGTCTGGCGAGTGTTCTGTATACACTCCGTCTGGTGGTCGGTATTGCCGTCGACCTTCCCTGCTCCTTGATCAGGGGTTTGTGTCTATAATGGAGCGAGTCTGTTTTGAAGCGCCAGACTAGTCCTAGTGTCATTTCTTGGGCTTCTCCTGGGATGGTCGCCATCCAAGTATCGCTGCTCGCGGCCTTGTCCTCGGGGGAGGGGCGGCGCAGTACTTGCGGGTCGCTGCTGGCCCACTGCCTGAGATCAAAGCCGCCTTTGATCAGGGAGGCGCGGAGCTTGAGTAGGAGAGCCTCGGCTTCTTCTGGCGTCGAGACGCTTTGTAAACAGTTGTCCACGTAGAAACTATTTGTCACACTTTGTCGGACCTCTTCATCTGCTGCTGGGTCCTCTGCTGCCTTGTCCTCGGGGGAGAGGCTGCGCAATACTGGGGGGTCGCTGCTGGCCTGCTGCCGGAGATCAAAGCCGTCTTTGATCAGGGAGGCGCGGAGCAGCGCACGACGTCGCCAGTCAGTTTTCTTTATGTGTCCCGCTGTGATTGGTTTGTTAATCTCAGCGCGGTACACAGCCTCTTGAGCGGGGTCTTTGGCTAGGCGCCGCTCTGTGTTCAATAGATACCGCTCCGTCGCCTCTTTTGTAGCACGAAAGGTGGGCATTCCCTCTCGCCTCAGGAGTGGAGTTGCGTATCTCATCACTCCGCTGACGTTGACTCTCTTTGTCCCGTGCTCGAGGAGGGCTATAGCGTAGATATCTTCCTTAGAACGAATGTCTTTCTTTTCGTTCTTAAAGGGCATTGTCTCTAGTGTCCATAGCCTCTCTACATGCTGCAGGAGTGTGGTGTCTCCTTCTGTCGCTCTGGAGTGGAGGCAGCCAGTGGCTGCTGTTCGGTTAAAAGACTTGGCGAGGGGGCCTTGTAACGTCCATCCTAGGCAGGTCTCGACTGCTGCAGGACAACCTCTGGGTCCTGTATGGACCCGGTCTATCGGGACTATGAGGTCTGCATGGTCGGAGCCTATCAGCAGGGTCGGGGTGGCGCCGTCTATGAGCGGGATAGGAAGTTGACGCAGGTGCACATATTTCTCCATCAGCTTGGCGATGGGGTAGGTGTACTGCGATAGTCCTATTTCTTGGCTGGTGAAAGCATTAGTAATCCTGTACCGTCTCTCTGGCTGCCCGCTTGCTGCGATAGTGAAGGAGACATTCTCGCCCTTTATCGTCTTTAGATCTCGTCTTATTGTCCCAATAGTCATCTGGTTCTCGCTCCCCCGTAGCCCCAGCTGGGCCGCAGCGGACGTGAGGAGAAGGGTCTTCTCTGACCCGTCATCAAGGACGGCGTAAGTGTCCATGATCTTGTCTTGGTAACTCAGGGTTACACGGACCACCTTTAAGAGCACCTGGGCGCCGCTGCTGCTAGCGGGGTCAATGTACATAACACTTGCCTTTGTGCTGTTGGATGGTGCAGGCTTTCTTTTGTTACTGTCGTGTGACTGCGCGCACATCGGTAACAGCGCCTGTTGGACTTTATCCAGTGACTTACTTCTTCAGCGGTCATCTTCTTGAACTGGTCACATTGTGACAACCAGTGTTCCTTCTCGCAGTACGGGCACACCATCTTCCACTTCTCTTTCGTCGAGGGGGTACTGTGGTTCTTGCTGCTCGGTACTGATTCTGATTGGTGCATGACAGTCACCGATCTTCGGCCATCGTTTACTCTCCTAGGTCCCTCTCTGGAGCTTGGCGTGCTCCGCACGAACGTATCCAGCCATAGGCTGCTGACTTCTCTCGCCAGGAAGTCGGCTAAATCTAGGAGGGATGGCTCGGGACCGTTAGGATCACGGTGGTCTCTTTGCCGCCTGAAGCGCTCCTGTCGGGCGGGCGGCAGCTTCTCTAAAATCCTCTCGACGTTCGAGTTTGCGTATAGTTCGTGCATACCCTTTTCTCGTTGCGCCCCCAGCATCCCTACCAGGGATTGTACTTTTATAGACAGGTCGTCTAGTGAGCGATTGTCTGTTGCTGGGGGTAGGCGATCAATATGCCTTATCTCCTGTATTACGTAATCCCATATACGTCCATATCTCTGGTCCAGCGCTGCTAGAGCCGCGGTGTATGGGGTCGTAGAGGTGGCATAGGCCAGCGCTATGTTGTGCGCTCGGGGCACTTTTAGGTGCTTCAATAATATTGCATACTTGTGGCGTTCATCAGCGACATCCACCATCATTGTCTCTAAGCACATCCGGAGCTCCGTGTACTGTGCTCGATTCTCATGGGTGAAGTCTGGAAACGTTGGTGTGCCAATGTATGACGCCATGGATGGCTGGCACATCGGTGAGCGTTGGAAGAGAGGCCTCCTGGGCGAGTCTCTTCTTACGCCTCTCGGTGGGCTGGTACTGGCAGGGTACCATGGCCCGCTGGTCCAGGTGCTATTCCTCGGGACTGGTCGTGCGTCATGCTCACCCGTGAGTCGAGTCGGGGGTCTGTAGCGCAGAGCCGCGGGGGTATAGCCTGGGCTGTACTGGACCTCCTGGTCCTGTGGAGTAATGTGCTGCTGTCGGGCTTGACTCTCCTCTTCTCCCTCTTCTTCTTCTGCCAGGTCATCTAGATCCTGTAGTCGTTTATTTAGCCTCTCCGCCGTGTCCGCCGTTCCTTCCTTGTAGCTGGGTCTCACTTGGACCGGTCGGGGAAGGAGTTCGGAGGGGGGTGTAGACTCTCTCTGGTGGTCGAGTTCAAGGTCGCCTAATCGGTTAGGGGAGGGTGCCCTTGACGTGTGTCTTGACGAGGCTCTGGAACCCCTTGTGGAGGGAGGGGGTGTTGCCCTGGTGATCAGCTGCTCCATTAGCTGCGCTTGTAGTCTGTCGCGCTCGCCCTGTAGTCTGTCGCGCTCGGCTTCGCGCTGGATGAGAGCGATGTCGCGCTCTGCTTCTCTTTGGGCACCGTCAGCGGCACGCTGGGTGTCGGACCGGTCTCTTGCCATATTCTCTTCCGTCTGAAGGCGTCTCATCTCCAGGCGTATGTGCTCTTCTTCGCTCCGTTGCTGTGTTTGGAGTCGATCGCGTTCACCCTGAAGTCGATCGCGTTCACCCTGGAGTCGATCGCGTTCGGTAGAGGCTGTCAGGCTGACGAGGAACGCCTGTGACAGCATCCTCTCCGCCTCGCTGGGGGAAGACGCTTGTAGAGGTGAGCCGCTCCTGGCTGTACTCGTTGGGGAGTCCTGGAGCTCTATCTCCTCGGCGCTCTCCTCATCTTGTTCCGTGCAGAGTTCCACCTCTGGAGGGTTGTCTTCCTCCCGGAGCTCTGGGGGGACTACTTCTTCGGTATTGGCGGGGGGTAAAGTCATGTCAGTTCCCTCCTGGTCCCCACCGTGAGCTTGGTCAGTTACATTAGAACCCACTAGGGCCTCTGTGGTCGGGGTATCCTGGTTGATAGGGTTGTTGGACATAATTTTACTTTCTACTTTTACTGCGTTTACTGTTTGTAGAAGGCTAGGTAGTTTACTGACAGCGTAATCCTCTAAGTACTGAGGTGGCTGTCGTCTACGTTGCGGGCGTTCTACTTTAGGAGGACCGTTTCGTGGAGTGTTCATCATAGGCCATTTCAATATTAATACCACTATATTAATATTACACTGATTACCCTCCGGCTCGAAGGACCAATTGTAACTGAGGGGTACAATTCCCTGACTGTATTGATAAGTATGGTATCATTAAACCACTACCGCTTTATGTACTTTAATTACTGGCCATACAGTACACGATATCTAAGTATGATGAACACTTTCCCACATATGAAATCAGGTCCACACAAAGGTAATAGTCAAATATTTAATATATAGCAAAGGGTACATATAATAATTACTTATTACATTTATGATTTGAATTGAATGCTCTTGTAAGGCAAATGAGTACTCGTATGCAAATCAACACTGAATGTCCAATCTCTGGTTACACAGGAAGCAAGTATACAACCTGGCACTTAGGGGATTATAGCGATGGTCACTTAATGATTATAGCTGGATAATATACTGAAGGGGTCCCGCCGGTTGTAAGCCAGTAGGGGGGGTAGGAGAGCCGTCGGCTGTATCCCGTCTGGTCAACGATTTCCAGGGAGAATTCAGGTACAGAAAACAGTGCCCGTGGAACCTTGATCCACAGATGAATACACTTGGGCTCTCTTGTAGACGATAGCTGTAGCTGTCGCTGTCGGTCCACAACGAAGAAGAAGCGAGGCGACCTCAGTCTGGTCTGAGCGCCGTCTCACCTTGGCTCCTCTCGGGGTAAATCCAACACTCACCGGTGTTGGCGATTATCCGCTCCACAAATCAAAGCACCAAAGCAAATAGATATTCCATGCCGTATAGGGCTCAGCAGTCGTCGGGGTAGGTAATCCAATGTGCAGGTCCACTCGTCCTCGCCCAGAACTCCTCGGATGAAAGCACCACGCGTGGTCTGCCCAGCCTGGTTAAGACTCTAGATAACGCGAGGAAACAATGGGGGTGCTGCTCACTTTAGAACTCTAACCGAACGATGCACCATACATAATAGACTATTATTACTTAATAGAAATACGGTGCCAAACTCTGGCAATTCAGCTATTAATTCGCACGAGGTCTCACTGCTATTCTAAGGCCAAACAGGCCGTACTACACCGCACGCGGTATCGTGGGGTGAGGCTTCACGTCTTGTTACTTAGTTGGGTAGAAGGGTAAAGGACTAAGAGGAATTCTACATTTCTTGCGCCATATTTATATGCACAGTGGACAAGTAGTGCCGCTCTGCTTTCGGTAGCCGTATTCCTGCGCGGAGCTGAGGCTAGTAAAGGCATGTCTCGTCGGTACCTTTGAACTTGAACGCCAGGGGCTTGTCCCTGGCGCCTGGTCCTTTTGTCCAATAAGAGAATGAACTATTATGGGCTGTAGTAGAATAAAGGGATATTCAGTGTATATGTACAAGGAATATACAAGGGATATCAAACGATATACAAATACTATTAAATATATATCCATAAATAAATATATATATTCGGTTTAATCTGATCCTTCACAACACAACTACTGCCAGAGGAGATCACAGTTGCAAAGTGTTTCCTGGCCAGGACAGGCAGAGATGCATTCCCTACTATCCAAAGTGTATTTTCCCTCCTGGATGATAATAATAATAATAATAATAATAATGCATTTGATTTATAATGCGCCTTTCAAGACACTAAAAAAAAAAGTCCACAAATCGGTGAATGAAAAAATTGATGATGTGGTCAGAGTGAAGGTTGTGGAGGACAGGGGTGATGTGGTCAGAGTGAAGGTTGTGGACCAGGGGCGTTTTTAGGGTTAGAAAACATTGGGGGCTTCAGAAATACGCAATTTTAGAGTAATTAGAGATGAATACTGAAGAACTAGATTCAAGTTTTTTAAAGTGAGGTCCAGGTCCATGAGAGGGATCTAGGCAGTCCCCATAGAAAATTCAAAGTTAACAGGACCAAATCATCAGTTTCTTATTTATTTATTTAACCTTTATTTAGCCAGATAAAACATTGATATGGTCCAAGAGGCCCCAACGAGGGTACAAATATACATATATATACATATACATACATACATACATACATACATACATACATACATACATACATACATACATACATACATACATACATACATACATACATACATACATACATACATACATACATACATACATACATACATACATACATACATACACACATACATACACACATACATACATACACACATATACACCAATAACAAAATAAAAGCACAGTTAAGAATCATTCACATAAGCAAATAAACAAACAAACATTATGCACAGCCTATGTACAAAAGAAATAAACAGTTAATCTCTAGTCTTTACAGTTTTCTTCGATAGCATAAACACTCAAATCAAAAGTATTACACAATTATCAAAACCTTACACTCAAGGAGCAAAACATAGGCCCAGATTTGCACCCCTATAAGCACAAAGTCAGCCTCACACACAATACACACAGTGATTTGCAAAACACTAAACACACTTGCATTACATTACACATAGAATGTCAAATTACCACACATATGAGCCAATTGGTTAAACACAGCCATCAGATGCACAAACACACCATTGCTTAATTGTAGATACACCAATCAGGTTTAAAGCACTATAAAAATGCAGCAGGTGAGTTCACCTGCCTTCAACCAAAATGGAAGGAGAGTGAAGTACTGTACACGGAGAACGTGAAAATATACAATACATTCACCAAACACTACACAAGACAACCAATGATGCAGACTGATGAAAATATAAATTGTCTCTCCACATACCCAAATCAGTCAACATGTCAACATGGAGAATCACAATAAAAAAATCTCTTGCCAGATCCAGCTAGGCAAAGAGATAATGTCTAGTATTTTCTGTACTCTATTTACATTTTTTCTATTTTTGTTTTTGTTTTACTGTAATTTTAACCTGTACTGGATACAGTATTTTATGTTTGTCTGATATTTGCTGAGCTTACTGTGTTATGCACACTGTAGTAGCATGAACACTGGGACATGTTTTGTTGTGATTCTCCATGTTGAAATGTTGACTGATTTGGTTATATGGAGAGAACATTTATATTTTCATCAGTCTGCATCATTGATTTGGGTATATGGAGAGAATCTTTTTTTCATCAGTCTGCATCATTGATTTGGGTATATGGAGATAAATAAATTATATTTTCATCAGTCTACAGCATTGGTCTTGTGTAGTGTTTGGTGAATTTATTGTATATTTGCACATTCTCTGTGTACTTCACTTACAGTACTCTAATCACTGAGAAGTAGAATTGCTAAATGTGTTTTAGGTTAAGCACAGCAGTGTGTAACTGGTTCAAACAGAATTAAGTCATATGAAACGTGTGTTTCATATGGTAACAAAATGTAGTTTTTTATAAATTAGTGTATAGTTTGTGTTTAATTTAGCAAAGGATCGGAGGTGTTCTGATAATTGTGTGTGTGGTTGTACTAATTGTGTGTAGTGTTTTGAAACACCGGGCCCTATTTTCAAAATCGTGCTTAAGCAATCGAAAAAATTATATACATAATGTTTCAGTATTCTTAGATTAGATTTTGGGGTCTTTTCCTGCCTTTGGTCCGCTTTGCATTCACATCTCAAATGAACCGCAGCAGGGTTCACTTGCAAGAGTGAATGAGCTTTCACACCACCCCAAACCAACCGGACTATCCGAGGAAATAGGGTTCGATTAAAGCTTATTATAGTTTATCACAGTATCATGAGCATGTCTTTGTCAGTGGACACTGGACATGGGTATGGATGGCTCCAGGTGCTGCTGCGTTAAAGTGCACATCTTATCTGTACTATTTAAAAGCACAGTGCAGGACACACTCAAAGGTTATCACAACTCAGAGATGGCAGTGGACATGTATGACAGGACAAAGGCCATATGTAATGGCCTTGGGATTGAGGAACATACTACCAGCCAAAGGAGGAAGCAGAAAAGGATGGACGAGTATGTAGTTGAGTCATCTTGTGGCACAAGCTCAGACCTCATGGAGATCAGCTGAGACAGAGACTATTCTATCCAGTCCTCGACAGAATGCTGCAAGAGCTTGAGAGCAGGTTCTCATGAGTTGGAGAACAACGTATGAGAGGCATACAGGCATGTTATCCAGCCTCAGACCAGTTTCTCTCAGTGGAATTGCTGCAACCCCTCGCCACACATTACAATATCCAACTACTGCCAGAGGAGATCACAGTTGCAAAGTGTTTCCTGGCCAGGACAGGCAGAGATGCATTCCCTACTATCCAAAGTGTATTTTCCCTCCTGGATGATAATAATAATAATAATAATAATAATAATGCATTTGATTTATAATGCGCCTTTCAAGACACTAAAAAAAAAAGTCCACAAATCGGTGAATGAAAAAATTATATAGGATCAAATGCAAACTACTACTTGCTAAAAATCGATGTTTAAAAGTACTAAAAACCAAAGAAAAATACCAAACACTAACAAACATTCAGCACAGACAATGGGGATGCTGCCATAAAAAAATAAAAATAAAAATGTAAACAAAAGCTAGGAGAAAAACATCCGGGGCTAAAGCCCCGGAAGCCCAGGGCTAACGACGCCACTGTTGTGGACGACAGGGGTGATGTGGTCAGAGTGAAGGTTGTGGAGGACAGGGGTGATGTGGTCAGAGTGGGAGCCAGTGAAGGTTGTGGAGGACAGGGGTGATGTGGTCAGAGTGGGAGCCAGTGAAGGTTGTGGAGGACAGGGTTGATGTGGTCAGAGTGGTAGCCAGTGAAGGTTGTGGAGGACAGGGGTGATGTGGTCAGAGTGGGAGCCAGTGAAGGTTGTGGAGGACAGGGGTGATGTGGTCAGAGTGGCGGGTGGAGGTGAGCAATGGCATGCGGGCGGCAGAGTTTTAGATGTATTGGAGTTTATTGAGGATGTTATGTGATATCATATCATATCATGTTGTTTGGTGAGCCATAAAGGATGCTCTTGCAGTAGTCGACATGTGTTTATTATTTTTTAAATGACTAATTACTTTTTAAGCATAAAAAACAACAACACATCTACCGATAATCTAAACGATCAAACTAATCTAAATCCAACCAATGACATTCTGTACTCTCCATTTTCCTAGGTTACGAGGCCAACGGGCCCGCTAACGTGTGAGCGTCTCCTGGGGTCCTTTGAATGGCTCCCCAGACTGTGGAGGGCCATGATCTGCCAAAACAGCTCCAGCCTGGAGCAAGCCCTGCTGATGGACTGGATGCCATTGATTGAGAAGGTAAACATCAGTAGTTATATTACTAAGAATGTCCTTGTGGATAGGGATCATTGACTAATTCATTCATCGACTAGTGCGAATAGTGACTAATGTTAATAATGATAAAATCGTGTTGCATGAACAGATAGCCACCTTAATTGACAAAGCTGTAAAATGTTATGCAGTCATATGGAACTACCTCTTTAAATCTTGTGCTTATATCTTATAAGTATATTTATATATAAGTATATTTATAATAATAATAATAATAATAATAAACTTGATTTGTATAGCACCTTTCATACAGAAACTGCAGCTCAAAGTGCGTCACAACAGAAAAAAGACAGGCGTAAAATGAGCACATAAAGTGCAGACATATAAAATCACAGTTTTTTACATTATGATCTAACATCCCAACAGGCCACCTTGTTTATGGTTTGATTCAGTTTTAAATAGACAATAATAAAAAGAGTAAGATAAAATAGACAGAGTAAAATAGTGCAATAGTGCAGTGCAATACAATTGTAGAATAGAATATAAAAAAATATATATATTTTACAGTGCAATAAAATAGTTCTGGATTACTGTTCAACAGTTCAAAGTCGTCTTTACCTTCTCTGTTTGGTATCCCAGTTTAAAACTTGACAGTCTTCCCTCCTGTTTTATTTATATTCATAATATATTTATGAATAGTATTGTGATGCCAGAGATGTGCTTATGATTTTCTATTTATACTATATTTATAATAGTCATTATATATATAAATTACTCATTCGGGACAGCCTTAGAGGAAATGGCCTTTACATTCTCAGGGGAGCCAGTAGGATATCTCGATATGTACTTTTACTGTGCTGTATGCCTTTGATATATGTTGTATATAATAGTAGAGTATATATGTTTCTTTATATATCCATATATATATATATATATATATATATATATATATATATATATATATATATATATATATATATGTCAACTTCTCAGGAATTGAGGAAAGGATAGGTATGCATTTAAAACAAACAGGTGCTCAGGGTACCTGGGATAATGAAAGACACTCAGTATAAGGAACTTTGAATTTAAGTCATTACATTTAATTTAATACTTTCAATTTAAGTAAAGGGGGAAAAAAGGAAGTTCTGAGGTCAAAGCAGCAATGGAGTCATATTGTTCACGATCTTACCAAAGTCCTGGTTCATTCATAGCAACTTAGAAGGTAATGTTGATTCCAGATCAGCGTTCCTGCCTGATAGAGTTATACCCTTCTTGCTGTCTTGTCGCACAGAACTTGTAAGTCGCTTTGGATAAAAGCGTCAGCTAAATGACTAAATGTAAATGTAAATGTAAATGCCTCATGGATAATGTGGTTTAGTAGTGGTGATTTTAGTTGGTTAAAATGTGTTTAGTTCATGCATATAACCCAATACGTTACTAGCTTTCTGGGCATGACTGGAACTTCACACACAAGATAAATAGTGTACAGTATAGTATAGACCACCGCAACACTTCCGGTATTCTGAAATCATGGAAGAGAGAGAGGGGGGGAGAAAATGAATGAATATGGATGAGAGCCTTGACATTAAGTGGTTGTAGCTACAGCTGTTGGGGTGCTGGAGACATAAGATCCAATATACTTTTATACACCTGAGTCTCCTGAACACGGAGAGACCAATCCCAAGTCTTTCCCGCACCTACTCCCGAACTCCGCATACGCAGATTGCCCACGGAGTCTCTCTGGGCCCTGTTCCTCGTACCTGGTTCAACTAAGTCGATCAAGATGTCATTATCCAGATTCAGTTAACCCGATGTTTGAAGCCGGGATTTTCCTGTTCCTCGAAGGTGGATTCAGTCTCGTTAACTCAAGCCAGACTTGAGACCCAGGATAAGTGCGCGCGGCCGCTCCAGTTGAAAAGCCAGCACGTATCGATAGCAGAGATCCTGATTCTCTAGCGGCATTGATTGATTAATTGATTTAAAACTTTATTAACATATTGCAGTACGGCTCAATCGCCTCGCCGACAAGTTAAATGCGTTATCTATAGGCTAATTTTAAGTCCCTCATTACCTCAATCAATCAGATTATATTTCTTTAAACTTGCCTGCTGGATTGAATAATCAAATGAGATCTTGCTAGCGAAAATAATTAGTTAAACTGTTATACAGAATTACGATACGGCTCTCTTACCCATTGATTGATGTGTGGTCGATCTTTTACTTATCTCCACTGTGGTGTAACGGGTTCTTCTTTTGACTTTCACGCAGACGACCGGGGTTCGAAACCCTAGTCTTTTCCTTCTTTTTGCAATATAGGAATAATTCAATTTGGTGCACGTTGAGAGCTATATAAAGAATGACATCCTCAATGCATGTAGATTCATAATATTTTAACTTGAAACTAGGCTACCTTTGCGTATAATCATTAATATTATATTCCAAAAAATTATATTGGAAACACAGGGTTTCGAACACCGGTCGCCGGGTTGCCAGGATTGAGCACTACCGCTGGGCCACTGTGCCAGATGGGATAAATTCATTGTTTATACATTAATGAACGAGAGACCCGTGTTTAGAATATTCTTTATTTTGTTGTTGTTGCACCGAGCGAGCGCCACGGTATATAACGTGCATTATTTAGGACAAAGTGAATTTAGTATCAGCATTTTGGGTCTATTTTACATTTCAAAAGCCCCCTCTGGAAGAATGGAGCACAAAAACGTAATTCAGAATGGTATAAAGCAGATCCTAGACTGTGGGAATAATTTCAGGAAACGCGCTGTCATTTCTTTGCGGGGGCGTGGCGATGGTTCTCCGGCTAACTTGAACTTGAACTCTGCTTTCGACCAGGCTCAAACTTTTGGATCTGTTGTCATGGTGATTTGGACAATCCAGGTACGGGGAACCGGAAAGTCCGGCTTAAGTCAGACTTAACCGAAAGTTATCCGGCTAACTCAGTTATCCAGGTACGGGGAACGGGGCCCTGGATTGTCCAGGGATCTAGGTTTATCAATCTGCGCAACGCGGAAGTGCAGTGGTCTATACTGTAGACCTACAGGATTGTTGACACTTCCTAGGTTATATAATAGATGAGTAATTATATCTGGCAATAACATCTGGCCTAGATTCCATAAATGTATTACTACTGGCAAATTATGTCTTCAGAATGTTTAGTAGTTGTGCTTGTTTGGCAGGAGTATCCACAGTGTGAATGAGTGAGTGCTTTTGTTCCCACATCACTCCACACCCTCTTTAATTTCCTTCTTGGCATACAGTGCGAGACCTGTGTGAAGGTCATTGAAGAGTAAGCATAGTTTATGATCCTTAGACTCAGCGTCATGCACCCTCTCACCCCTTGAGCGGTAGCTGTTTAGCATTATTCATTCACTTCTCCCTCACAGAGTTCCCTGCATGACCAGGGATTCGAACCAATGACCTTCCAGTCACAAGCCCACTTCTCTAACCTTTCCCCCCACTGCTGCCCGGCAGGAAGTAGCGAAAATATGTTTGCTATCCAACCAGAGTGCAAATGTAGCAGTAAAGTGCAACAGCAATACAATGTACAGGTGATTAAACTGGGTACAAAATATACAAATTAGTACTACTGAGTGTAGTGTACAGATTTGTAGTATAATATGTACAGTGATGCAGGTGTAAAGACAGTATGGTAGTAGTCATACTGGCCAGCAGTGTAACTAGTAAGAGTAGGATATGTACAGACATAGATATAGTATCTACCAATATGTAAAAGGTACAGACAGGTGTGGATAGATATGCGGTGATTTTATATATATATAATATATATATATATATTAGTGCTGTCAATAGATTAATTTTTTTTTACTAATTAATCACACAATTTTCTGTAATTAATCTAGATTAATCTAGATAAATTCTATTTAAGACAGAAGCTTGTAACAGATATTTGAGTAAAATCATGGAATTAATGTAAAATCAACACAAAGAAAGTATATTTAGATTCAAAGACTATTTTAATAGTTTTCTTTGAATACAGTTTCTCTCCTGTGAAATACAAATGTTCAACAAAACCATCAACATTGACTCAGCTAGACCTCTTTCTAATATCAGAACAGAAATCCGCTAACAGAAATAAAAACAACCCAGGCATATGTTAAAGTGCAGATTGGCTTAGAGCAGTGATTCCCAACCTGGGGTCCGCGGACCCCCTGGGGGTCCGCCAGGGGGCGCAGGGGGTCCGCCAGACCACAGATGATTTGAGGTCTTTTTTTTTATTTATTTTTTATAATTTTTAATTATTTTAATATTTAATTAGCATATTTTTATCATCAGAAGTATGAATAGTCTCTCCACTACAATAAAAAATAAAGATAAATAAATAAACATCTAGACATGATTTTTGAACGTTAACAGTAGGCTACCGGGTAGCCGCTAAAACGCGAATCAGTTGACTGTATCACTTTCCGTAGCTAGCCTAGCACGCTAGTTAACTTTCTCGGCTCGTCTGCAGTCAGCCGCCAGAGGCGAAAATGTGTGACAAACGAAAAGGAGATGACGGCAGCTCATCTGCAAAAATAGTTAGGACCTACAGCAATCGCGAAAATGACATCACCATGGGCTTCACTGAGGGACCAGACAAACGACCTGAATGTGTGATTTGTGGAGAAAAGTTGGCAAACTCGAGCCTGAAGCCCAGCAAGCTGAAGAGACATCAGGCGTCTAAGCACCCAAAAACCGTTGGGAAGGATCCGGACTTTTTTCGGAGGAAAGAACAGTCTCTCAAGGCAAACAAGCCTGTTGATGTTAGAGTAGCGTGCAGGGGTGGCAGTGATTTACAGAAGGCTACCGAAGCCTCCTTTGAGTTCGCTTTTAATTGCAAAAGCAAAGAAACCGCACAATATTGGCGAGCAGCTCATCAAACCAGCCTGCATCAAAATGGTTTAGAAACTGTGCGGCCCACAGGCGGCGGATAAACTAAAATCAGTACCACTCTCGAACAATGTAGTGAAAGACCGAATTGATAAGATGTCAAGTGATTGCGAGCAGCAGCTGTCAGAAAAGCTTAGAAAGGGTCCATTTGCCATACAACTTGATGAAACTACAACTGTCGCAGACGAGGCTGTGCTCATCGTTTATGTGCAGTATATCGAAAATGAGGATCTGAAGCAGGACATTCTCATGTCAGTCAACCTTACTACCACCACTTGGGGTGAGGATATTTTTACTGCAGTGGATTCTTACTTCATTCAACATAAATGCAAACCGTTCACCATTAGGGCCTGATTTGAGAGGATGAATACAGGATTTGAATATTGGCCAACATTTTGAAATACATATGGTGCAAGATGAGATTTGTTGATTGAAGGCACAAGTCAAAGAAGCATAGTGGGTCTAATTATGATGCATATGCCTGTGTATAAGCAGTTTGTTATTAAAATGACAAAAAAAAGTATTAAAATGACAAAAGAAAAGTATTTTATGGTATTTTATTAGGAGGGGGGTCCAGGAATTTCATCAGAGATGTTTGGGGGTCCCTGGGGGAAAAAAGGTTGGGAACCCCTGGCTTAGAGGACGATAATGTCTTGTATGAACTACCAGTAATATAAATCATTAACAACAAAAATGTGTTCCAGCTTCATGTCAGATGATTTTCAAAAAGGTGCATGAGTCAATGCAAAAAAAGAACAAGCAAAGATACTGCTGAAAGTTCAGAACGTTGAAAAATGTTCACTCCATAGATGAATCTAGATTAAAAAAACTAAAAATGTATCTCCAAAATTAAAGCATTAACTTTGACAGCCCTATATGGTATATATACAGCATTTGTACATGCCATCATTCAGAGCTATGATTTATATGCAGGTGTATAAGAGTGGTTATATGCAGGTATATTCCGACAAATATGTATATATATATATATATATATATATATATATATATATATATATATATATATATATATATATATATACTGTATATATACTGTATATATATATATATATATATATATATATATATATATATATATATATATATATATATATATATATATATATATATATATACTGTATATATACTGTATATATATATATACTGTATATATACTGTATATATACTGTATATATATATACATATGCAGTACATATAAGAATATAAATGTAAATATGCGGTATATACAGCACTGTTGTACAGAGATGCAACTGTGCAGTATGTTTTCAATCCATGTTGTCTTGTTATTGTGTTTCCTCAGGTCCAAGAACTAAACCAGACCATCATGGGCCAAGCAACCTATGAGATCACCCTTCCCATGATTCTCTCTGAGTGGCACAGGCTGGCCACTTCCAGTGCAAACGTTGGCTTGTTTCTGGACAAATTTGCCAGTGAGCTCGGTGTAAATTACTGGATGGACTTTCTCCCACAAAACATCACCTACGATCTCGCTGGGACTCTTCTGCAAAGGTCTGTTAAAACCCTGGCCCATAGAGAATGAAGCCCTCAGATGAAGATCTGCACAAGTCTCTTCTTATCATTCTTGCAGTTATTTAGTGAGTGCATATATAATTTCACATGTTGAACTAAATGACATGTTGAAGAGTGACACGCTTCAATGTAGAAACAAAATCAAAGGAATACCATATAATGGTCATGGTTTTAATTTAGTTACCAAACCTATTCCTTTTCACAACTACAGTAAGCAAGACTGCTGTATTGTGTTATGACATTGGCACTGGTCAGCTCACACTAGTGCCAAACCACAATATCACAATAGCCTATCCTATCCTGACACGCCAAACCCATGGAACAATACGAGAGCTAGCTTGCATATCGTTCCATGGGTCTGACGCGTCCTTGAGTATGTGATTACAATATATATCCCTGAACGACAGGAATGTTGTCTGGAATGTTGTGGATTTTCCCACGACCGCCGCCACAGAGTTTTAGTGTGAATGCGATGACTCCAATAGCTTTCATTCAAATCTTTTGAAATTTGCTGTGCACATCCATGGCCCCTAGAGCAGTGGTTCCCACAAAAACGGCAAGCAGCCGCAAGATGATTTCCAGAATGTATTGGGGGGAAAAAGGATAATTATTATTATAATTTTTTTTGTGCAGTCAGGCCACTGAACTCAGAAGCAGGCCAGGCGCGATAGTTAGATAACCTAGGTGGGGAACAACCAGGATATCACTGCAACAGAGGGTAACGCAGTCTAAACTCACACAAGTTGGAGAACTATCTCTCTCTCTCTCTCTCTCTCTCTCTCTCTCTCTCTCTCTCTCTCTCTCTCTCTCTCTCTCTCTCTCTCTCTCTCTCTCTCTCTCTTTCTCTCGCTCACACACACAAATGGAGCAGCATATGATTTGTGGAGGCAGGACCATTACAAAAAACAAAACATCCATCAAAATCAGTGTTGTTGCTTATCATTGACACATGCTAGCCTGTAATAATCCCCCCCAGAAAAATCTACTTTATATTTGATATATTGAAAATATTTCACTTTTTGTGTGTTTTTCTTTACAATAATTTGTGATTCCATTACACACTGGCATTTAACTCTTTCTGCACCAAAAACGAGTATTCTCGTGTTTCATATCCAACCGTGAGCGCCAAAAACTAGTTTACATTTTTTTTTATTAGTTTCCCATTCTAAACACTCGCACGGACCTGTCTGTGTCTCCCTGGCACCGCTGTCTACGTTATAATTGCAATGGCGATCGAATCCCGACAGGTGGCAGTATTGCCTACCTTTTGAACTGGGTCTCTAAGTTGTCTTTCAGTGCCTGGTACCTCCGGCTGCAGGAATCCCTTCCCCCTCAAAGTGAATCAGCACACAGCCATCTGTCGGAGATTTGCTCGTCTGAAACCTATTGTTTCCCGTATTATAGCCAGACCCAATGCACACGAGTAATTGCGATCGCGATGGAACTACATGGACTATTCATTTTGGAGTACCTTCTGACTAAGGTAAGGTCTATTTTAGGTATATTTTACCGAACCTAAAACATGCTCTTGTATTGATCACAGTGTCGTATTTTACCGAACCTAAAACATGCTTTTGGTAACGATCGCAGCTTCGTGAAACGACCCCCCCCCCCCCCCCCCCCCCCCCCCTTGATGATTTTGTGAAGAAACATCTATATATGGTATATGATTTGGAAATAATATAGGTTTCAGGCGAGCAACCCGAACGATTTGCGCATATGCATATAACACGTCATATCTCACTATCTAGAAACGAGACTGGATTATTTTGAACGGGGCAATGTTTAGCGTGGAATAGCACACAAACTAAAGTATGTAGAAATGAACTGGTTTGTCAATGTTGGACTATAAATGGTGCCTGTCAAATGAGCCTATGAGCCTATTATCTCCATAGCTATAATATAGAATATACGATGGGTCCGCAAACATCGTGAACATTTTCAATAACGCTGGCACCAGGCAGTACAGATGGAAAAACAGTGTGGCGCTCAATGAGTTAAAGGGTTACAATTATAAAATTAATTGAATATGTGGTGGTTATGATTAGGGCTGGAGTTGAATAAAAGCTTCATGAAAGAAAAAGTGGTAAATTATTTCAACATAATATTTTTATGGCGTTTTTGAAGAGGACAATTTAGTCCCCTAATGGTAAGAGTGAGTATTTTTTTCAATCTGATATTACAAAAAAACAAAAAATCCATAAACATCTGTGTTGTTGCTAATCATTGACATATGCTAGGGTGACCAAACGTCCTCTTTTGCCCGGACATGTCCTCTTTTCACGCCCTGTCCGGGGCGTCCGGGGGGGGTTTATAAATTCATGGGAATGTCCGGGGTTTCATTGTTTTTCAGTTTCAGTTTCAGTTTCACGGCCCTTTGCGAGCATCTGAAGGCTCGGGGCTGCATTTCTCGCAGAACATATAATTATATGTATATATAACCGAATTAAAGCGCTATTCGTTGCCGTTCGAATGCCATCTGAATCGTCGAAATCCGTGCCTCGGTTCTCGAGTTACATGCCGATATGTCAGGCGTGCAACTTTTTACATGGCGCACGAGATTATCACTCCCGGAGAAGCATACAGCTGCAGAGCCGCAGAGCCAGCGGCGCTCTCAGGGCCGCGCGCTGACGGCCCGCTGTGAGGGCCGCTCAGCAGCGCCACCCACCCAATGGCTGAATTGCCAATGGCTGAATTGGAGTATTGCACTGTGCGGGCACAGCTGCGAGATCCGCGCGGGGCCAGACTCGAGGGAGTAAATTAACTATACTTTTGCTCACACAATATCTTGAATGAATGCGTTTATTTATTTCGAACATAAATTGAAAATAAATAATAATAAAAAACAAGTAATAAACAGATTAGAAAACAAACAAGCAGGAGTATAGAATGAAGTGTAAACGTATGTATTCCTACCCCCTTGATTGATTGATTGATTGATTGATTGATTGATTGAAAACTTTATTAACAGATTGCAGAATGGTACAATACAGTACGGCTCAATACACACAATTGTTAAGGGGATGCAGACCAGAGAAAGACTTTCATCTTGTTTACATCAGGGTCCCCCATTTTCAATTCATCATAACATATGACATACATGACATAAAGATAGACAGTATTCAGTATACCTTCACACTCTATTATCTTATGCAACTCATATTCACTCCACAAACTGAAATATACATACATTGTTGAATGAACAGCCTGTTTCTTGAAGTTAGACTCTCCTCTAATTTGTAACCCCCCTCTCTATAACAGAATTTTTGGATGTTACCCGGGAGTGAATTGTTTCGTGCTTTAAACATGATTTGTGCAGTCTTAAATTCAGCCAGGTCCCAGAGTTTCATGGCATGTGATTTAAAAAAGAGTGTGTTTGTGTGTTCCAGATATCCTACCTTATTGATAATCAAATCAAAATCAAATGTATTTGTAAGGCCCGACAACACACGTTAATGTCCCTTCAGGCCCATGTCCCTTCAGGCTATGGATTTGCGGTGTTTTCCAGCTTATACAAAAAATATATATATTATTTTGGAATATTGCAACTATACTACACAAAAACGTGAGTACACAAGTTCAACTCATGTTCAGCCCTATGTTACTCATTAGCACTAAAAGTGATTTTTCTTTATTGTGTACGAAACTTCAGAATGTTATCTTTCAAAAGAGACCAGGCTTATGCATGTGCTATAAGCATAAAGTATAAACATAAGCTTTGCAAAAAAAGTATGCAGTCCTCAAGTTCAAGTAAAACAAAATTGCCACTTTTCTGGGCGCATGTTATGTGGTTAAATTTGGGATATTGCAACCACTGCAGAAAAATGTGAGTACACAAGGTCACGTTCAACTCAAGTTCAGACCTATATGCTACTCTATTTCATTAGCACTAAAAGTGATTTTCCTTTTTTGCATTAGTAACTTCAGAATGTTATCTTTCAAAAGAGACCAGGCTTATGCATGTGCTATAAGCATAATGTATAAAGATAAGCTTTGCAAAAAAGTATGCAGTCCTCAAGTTCAAGTATAAAAAAAAGGCCACTTTTCTGGGTGCATGTTTCCAATAAAGGCATCTTTGAGTAAACTTTGAGTAGAGATTCAAGATTCAAGAGGTTTATTCATCACATACAGTACAGTACACAAGACATAGTGAAATGAAGGTGGCCATGCCCACTTCGATTGTGCAAAGTATCATTAAGTAGCTCGAGGCTGGGGCCAGCATGTCCTCTTTTTTGGAAATCAAAATATGGTCACCCTAACATATGCTAGCCTGTTTTTTTTTTTACAATAATTTGTGATGCCATCACAAACACTGGCATTTAAAGGGTACAAATTCAAAAATTCCGTCTTTCCTTCTTTCTAACAAACATTTTCCTGGTGGGGGAAAACCCCCCCCTTAAAAAGTGGCCTACTGGGGGCTATTATTTCGCACTATATTTCCTGGCCTGAATGATTTCCCCAGTCCGGCCCTGGTTAAAAGCCTCCAATGCTTATTAGTGCATGTGCGTTTGAACGTTTGCATGTTTCAACCACCTCCTATAATAGTGGGGGTCTCTGACACCGTTATTTTGGGGGTCGCAGCCTGAAAACGTTGGGAACCTCTGCCCTAGAGGAAGAAGCCTATTGATTTTGGTGACCCCATGACATTTCCTCTAGCACCACCATCAGGCTAAATTTTACATTTTCAAATTAGTTTATCTCCTAGTTGGTCATACAGTCATGACACTGGTATCCAGAGATGTGTCTACTCATGCAACTTTGCCATAAGGACCTATGAAGTCCACCATATTGGAGTTTCAACCATCTTGAATTATTGGGAAAATGATTGGCATTAAATTATATGATATTTGCAGGTAAGATTCATTATAATTCTGAACTAGTGAAATTGCATATTGACGGTGAAGAAATTATTAAAGTTACATTAACAAGATTTCTAGTGTTGTCTGCTAATGCTTGTCTTGTTGTGTATAACTGTGTCTTGTCTGCTAATGCTTATGTCTTGTTGTGTATAACTGTCTTGTCTGCTAATGCTTATGTCTTGTTGTGTATAACTGTGTCTTGTCTGCTAATGCTTATGTCTTGTGTATAACTGTGTCTTGTCTGCTAATGCTTATGTCTTGTTGTGTCCTTGCTTGCATACTTTTAACATGGCAGTTCATTCGTGGTTTTTAGAGTAAGCAAGGCTGAGTGTAAGTTCCTATATTGCGTTCATAAGCAATCATCGAATGCCTCTTGCCCAGTCACAATGCGTAGGTGAAGACACACGTCATATAATGTTATGATGTAGGAGGAGATGGACATGTGGCTTTTTGTGCCGTCTACCTCATCCTTGGAGCAACCTCGACCTCAACCTCAACCCCAGCCTCAACATCAACCCCAGGCTCACTCTTGCCATCTTCTGCTGTTTGTTTCAGAGTTGTCTTGGCCATGGGGACTTTAGGAGAGAGCTTAGAGACAAGTGACCTGTGGCCGCAGGCAAAGTCCTATGTACACATGGTTTACTGGATAGTCAACTACCAGCCTGGCATCACTACCCAGCCACCAAACTGTGAGTTAATCTCCAACATACACCCTCTGGTGGGCCATAATATTGCAGGTCCCCACAAAATGTCATATTTAAACAATAGCATGTACAACAGTGCTGTATATATACTGCATATTTATATTGTGCATGTTGTGCAATGTTCCTCTTCCCTCTTCAGGTTCTGTTGATGCCAACACCTTTGGCATTTATTGTGACACAGGCTTGAATTGGCCGCAGTTTGCTCAAGTAACAGCCCATGGTCTGCTGACACTTCCAAACAAACCAGACTTTCTGATCAGGTAATTTTCAGATCATAAACAAGATGTGAAGCCTGTGGCTCTAATAGCACAAATATACTGTTGTTTTTGTTTTATTGCCCACTTTGAAATGAATCCCACTCGCTTGAGGGTGAGAGAGATTCCAGAATTAGAACCTATTATTGGCTTTGAAATGTTTGTCATCTCATCTAATTTGAAAGATGGGAGTCAACAAGAAACTAAATTGGTTGAGCAGAGGGCACACAAGGGGAATTTAATTAATTGTCCTCTTTTTTTTTTTCTAAATCAATACAATGTGGTAATTCACCTTCTTCACTTTGCCACCATTTTTACTTTCTTAGATTGCTAGGAATACATTTTAATGAACTGATGACTAATTCACTTTTTCAAAACATGAAAACCACAGTGGTGAAAAACAATCTGTTTTTAATTAATTAGTTATTCTGATAGTGTATTCTGCCTGATGTTTTGACTATTTCGATTCTTGAAATGCCATTTCGAGGACTTCTGCATCTGTCTCCCCCATTGCGTCAACATTGTCCAACATTGTCCAATTGTCCAACATTGTCCATATTATGGCGTTGAAGGCGAATCGTTGCGGCACCTGTACTGTGTTTTTTTTTTTTTTTTTTTTTTTATATATATATATGTGTTTTTGTAGATTTGTATTGGTTCGTACTACCGGGCAGTCCTGTAGAGAGAGAGGGAGAGGAGGAAATGGGAGACAGAGCAGGGGAAGACATTTGGCAAAGGACGCCGGGTCCGGGAATCGAACCCGGACCCGGCGACGCAGCACGTTACATGGTGTGCTACTAGAGCGCCCCTGTGTTTACACATTGATAAGACAACTTGCTCACACTTCACTTGTGAAGCAAACTGTAAGCTACCCCAAGATGGCTGTGATCCTTCTGGGGTCATTGATACAGGGTATTTTGATGAAGCCACATGTTTATTTAATGAATAGATGTGTTTTGTTAAAGGATGATTTGGGTTATTTTCAACCTAGACCCCATCTTCCTATCACCACCTACCGATTGATGCTGAGCAAAAATGTCATTGGTCCTGGTTGGATTGGAATTGCAGCCGGAGTGAATACATCGAAAACAAAACACACGTCCCCTTGCTAATCAGAATTAGGTCGACGTATGTAAATGTAATCATTAAAGTTAGAGTTGTCATTTTATAGAACCAAATAAACAGCTTAATCGGACTCTTTGCCTTAATTACAGTAAGTTCAATAGTCACATTATTGTAAACGTTGCCAGTATTAGTGATGATACCAAAGTGTGATTTTTTTTTTCTTTTCTTTTTTCCTCTCTCCTCTCCACAGCTGTGTCAAAGCTACAGTGAATCTCTTGCAGCATGTCTATGGAGATATCTACAAGTATTTGGCAGCATCGCTTCTCAACCAAGAAATCACAGATGGTGGCGAAGCTCTCTCAGCCCACCTGGTAAACCTGGTGAATAGGCTGGATGGCTATGTTCAGAAAATCACCACCCTCAGTGACAGTGACCTCTCCAATGATAACCTCATGCTCCCCCTCACCTACAACCTGTTGCAGTCCACGGGCCTGACGCCCCTGATACCGCTGCTTTCCGGTGAGGGTCCCCTCAATATCTCCACGCTGGTTGATGTCGCCGTGAAACTAGCCAGACACAACCGGCACATCTTCAACCTCAACGAGACGGACCCCTTACTGCCCGAACTGGAGTCCTTGATGAAGAAGCTTCTCTCCTTGGACTTGACCTTGCCTCTGTCTTTTAGCATGGGACAAACCCTGATCACGTACTCTCTCTCTCTCCGCCCGGAGGAAATGGCACATCTAATTGAGGCCATCCGTCCCTTCACCAACCTGACCTCAGCAGGGATTGTAGAGTCCATTCTTCATGCCATGGAGCTGCTGAAAAATGTGACGAATGCAACCAATGGTGACCCGACGCACATCATTCTGGCGTACCTTCGCCAGCTGCAAGAGTTCCTGGCTAGTGCTCTCAGGCTGCGGAGAATTGATCAGCTCTGGCTACCCAATGGGCAGCTGAGCACAGCCCAAGTCACTGACCTCTACCTGGTTGCCATGGACCTTCTGACGCTTTTCACCCCCGAAGGCCTTCAGAATCTCAATCAGGCCGGGCCAGATGCTGCCCAACAGATTGTAATAAAGAAAATGTTGGCCATCCTCCCTTATGAAGTCCAGCAGCTTGCCTTTGGTCTCATCCAGGATTTGCAAACAGTGATTAACCAAATGTCACACTGTACAGCACAGGGCCAGAACTGTGTGGCGGGAGTCACAGAAATATTCACATTTCTGGAGCAGATTGTAAAGTTGGTGCAAGAAGCCAAAGGTAATTTCACCATCACCATAGCTCCAACACTCAAACCTTTCCTGCAGAACGAGGAAGCCCTGCACATGACAGCCACCCTGGTCACCCTTAGCCTCACCCAGAGGGATGCTGCTTATCTCAAAACATTCAACCAGACTCTCTATTTCCTGAAGTTGGTCCTGGCAAGACCAAACATCACTGTGTCTGATGTCCTGGCTGCCTTGAGGGAATCAGACCTCACTCTGGATGAGCTGGAGGCCATCTCAGCTCTGGTTGGAGCTTCTGATATAAATGAGCTAATGGTTTCTATCGTGGACATCATCAATGTCCGCCAGTGTTTTATGCCACCGCAGTCCCCAGTCATACCAGCCCAGTGTGTGATGGGCCTGGTCACTGGCATCACTGGTTTCCTCACAAATATACCTGCTCTTCAAGACCAGGTGGCCATCCTCTCCCCAATCCCATTGATTGTCAATAAAACCATCTCTAATCTTGTAAAACTGGACTTTTCTGATCCACACCGGTCAACCATACAGGTCCTCAACAGCACCCTGGCCAGCGTCAAGCTGGGCCTCCAACTCAACCACCTGAACAGTTCTGAGATCATGAATGAAATCAGCGTGGTCGAGGGCCTGATAAAACTAGCTGCCAATATGCAACCCTTTAACCTCATCAATGCCACCCTGATGGAGGACCCATTACATGCTCAGAAGGTCTACCTGGAGATTGCAGAGTGGTACCTGGAGAAGCTGGAGAACGTCACGAGCACCAGTGCCTTCGCAGATCTTCTTGATTTCTTTTACAGTGTGACAGAAATGCAAGTGGCTATGCAGCTGACACAGCTCGACTATTCTTTATATGTTAGTGAAAAGGTTGAGCAACTGCTCACAAACCTCCATTACCCCATAGACGGGACAGGGGTTAGTATGATCGGGCAGACAGCCGTCGCGATTCTCCGGGGTCAGGTGGAGATTCAGTTGGACAATCTGAAGGGCTATTGGCAGGGCATAGGTATTCCATCACCCGTCAACAACACTGAGTTATATGTCATTGAATACCAAATCAACCAATACTTGGACCTCATAGTTAACTGGATGAGAGACCCCAGTGTCACCTCGGTCCTAACCAGCACACTCCAGTGGGGCAGCCCTTCCATGAACATCTCCACTCCAGGGAGGGATATTCACCGGCTGCTAATGACCATGGCTCACGTCCTCACTCCTGAGCAGCAGACCTATCTGTCTGCCATCGGCCACATCACCGAGGCCCTGACCAGTGCCCTCATGGCCGCAGAGCAGCCAGGTGGCTTGCAGAGTGTCCGTTTCTCCAACGCCATCTTAGAAGCAGCCCAGATTATGATGAAGAGCCTGACTGCGGTGACGGGACCCATACCGTCAACTACCCAAGAGAAAGTCCTGGGGATTCTGCAGGACTCGCTCCGACTCATTGTCAACCCACAGCTGGGCGACACTGCGTCACGTAACATTACGCTGGACATCCTCAAGACAGCTGAGGCTCTCGTCCAAGAGACAATACCCGAGGTGGCTGCCCATTACCTACTGGCTGGAATCCAAGTGGCAACCACATATTTGGAGACTGTCTCCATGTCCGGCGGACCAGACAAATGGAATGAGATGTGAGTGAAGGTTGCATGTTTAGTTTCTCACTGGATGAAAAGGACACATTTGACACCTACTTTCACAAGATAGTAACACTCACTATTGAATATTATAGAGTCTTTGCACGGAATGTTATGCCTGTTAGTAACCACTTTCAAAAGAAAATGCCTAATTTATGTGCAGTGGTAAAGTAGGTAGAACACTGGAAAATCATGTTATTACTGTTCTACTGTGACCTGTTTACAAGATCCAGTAATCAAACACCAAATCATTATGTTTTTGTTGATATATTTCTCAGATATCAACACATAGCAACTGTTGCCTCTGCCATGTGCAAAACAATGGTTGCTATGTTACAGGCAGCCATGCAGGAAGAAGGATAATTACACAAACATTCTGTGCATGGCCTCTATTGTCTGTTTAAAAACATTTGCTTTTAAAATAGTTACATTTTAGAGGATATATTCCCCATGCACCTGTACCTGTGCTAATATTGCACAATTAGCATGTTAGGGCTTTTCAGAATTAAACCTTTCATTTAACGCTTACAACCTAATGCTAATGATGATGATGTCTCTTGTTTCTCCCAAGCATCTTCAAAGAGATGGAACTGATCCAGAGCCTCCTGCCCCCAAACTGCACGGCCCAGGCCTACATCTCTACCATCATTCACATCACTCAATTCATCTTTGAGTCCGGCCTCCTGCGCCCAAACAGCACAGCCCAGAACTACATCTCAACCATCAGGGACATCACTCAATTCATCTTTGAGTCCAACCTCCTGCCCCCAAACATCACAGCCCAGGCCTACTTCTCTACCATCAGTGAGATCACTCAATTGATCTTTGAGTCCGGTCTCCTGCCCCCAAACATCACGGCCCAGGACTACATTTCAACTATCAGGGACATTACTCAATTAATTTATGAGTCTGGTCTCCTGCCCCCAAACATCATGGCCCAGGCCTACATCTCTAACATTATTAACATCAGTCAATTCATATTTGAGTCCAGCCTCCTGCCCCCAAACACCACAGCCCAGGCCTACATCTCTACCATCAGTGACATCACTAACTTCATCCTGGAGTCCAACCTCCTGCCCCCAAACATCACGGCCCAGGCCTACATCTCTACCATCAGGGACATCATTCACTTCATCCTGGAGTCCAACCTCCTGACCCCAAACATCACGGCCCAGGCCTACATCTCTACCATCACTAACATCACTAACTTCATGCTGGAGTCTGGCCTCCTGCCTTCAATCAACATGGCCCAGGCCTACATCTCTACCATCATTAACATCACTCAATTCATATTTGAGTCCGGCCTCCTGCCCCCAAACATCACGGCCCAGGCCTACATCTCTACCATCAGGGACATCACTCAGTTCATCTTTGAGTCCGTCCTCCTGCCCCCAAACATCACGGCCCAGGCCTACTTCTCTACCATCAGGGACATCATTCAAGTAATCTTTGAGTCTGGCCTCCTGACCCCAAACATCACGGCCCAGGCCTACATCTCTACCATCAGTGACATCACTCACTTCATCCTGGAGTCCAACCTCCTGCCCCAAATCAACACAGCCCAGGACTACATCTCAACCATCATTAACATCACTCAATTAATCTTTGAGTCTGGCCTCCTGCCCCAAAGCAACATGGCCCAGGCTTACATCTCTACCATCAAAGACATCATTCAAGTAATCTTTGAGTCTGGCCTCCTGACCCCAAACATCACGGCCCAGGCCTACATCTCTACCATCGGTGACATCACTAACTTCATCCTGGAGTCCAACCTCCTGCCCCTAATCAACACAACCCAGGCCTACATCTCTACCATCGGTGACATCATTAACTTAATCCTGGAGACCAGCCAAGGCAAGTCAGCTTCTTAGTAGGTGTGCAACATGTACTGTCCTAATGCACAGTGATGTAGTGGAGATGGCCATGGGCATTTCATTCTATAATCTGTCACCAGACAGTCTACACACCATTGGTTCTCAAAGTGGGGTCAGAGGGGGTTCTTGAGGGGGTTCCAGGGGGGTCTCCATAGAAAATGGGGAGTAGTTAAATGTTTACCAATGTATACAAATGACTGATTCTGATTCATAGGTTTCACTCTCTCCATGGTTATCCCCCCACCTACAGTATAGACGGTTATGGAAGTCTGAACTAAATCATATCTAACGACTACAGTATGTTCTCAGACAGGGGTCCCTGGGACAGAAACGATCACACGGCTGTCCACGGTTTGTTACATATCCATTTGGGGTCCTTGACATGCAAAGGTTCGAAAAACCAATGGTCTACGCACTTTAGACCAACACAGCATGGTAGGTGACCTGCATGCCATAGACTCTGGATTCCATAGACTCTGGATGCCATACGTTATATTTTATAAAGGAGAGTCTTTGGCCCACCCCTTAGTATTCTCTTCCTTATTGAGACAGTAGGAAGGCTGAAAGGGAGAGAAGGTTCTGTTATGATTCAAAGCCAGGCAAGCTACATGTGGTTCCAGGGAAGGGGCCTTAAAGGGGACCACCACTCAAATTCAACACGTGAATAATGTTATTTCCATGGCCTAAGACAGTTCAATTAATACTTGTGAACATGAGCTACTCTCTCCAAAAGCCAGAAACCAGAGAAGGAAGAATCAAACTAATCAAGTATAAAGTCTGGAGCTTCTCCGTTGACAATGGATGGGAGACTGATTTTGTGGACCCACAGGACATTTGTTTTCTTTCTCTTTTTTCTTTAATATCCAAATGTTTTATTCTATAATAGTGGTCATAGTTCTGAAACAGGAAATGTACCTATGAACTCTCAGTGTCATCTATACAATCTTTCCCAATTCATTGTCCATGGAGCAGCTTCAGACTTTATACTTGACATCACAAGTTTCGTTTTTGTATTTGGGAGAGAGTTGCTCATTTTCACTAATATTTCTGTGCTGTCTTAGACCAGAGGAATAACATGTATGCATTTTTAAATTGAGTGTAGTTTCCCTTTAACCACCATTTCTGGACACATTTGGGCATACTTTTGCCAGAAAACAACTCTCTTACTCATTTAACAATTCCTCTGAAAATATAAAAAATCATGGCACAGTATTGCCAAATGGACTGTAAAATGCCATGCACATCACTGTCACTATTGGCCCCCAGCTCGAGTTTTCAAGAGAAAGAAAAAAGTAAAATCCTTGGAATAACAAATCAATGTTATTTAGTAGTGCTCATTGATGCCAGTTGAATGACTTAATGAGAGGTTAGGTATATTCATGGGCAAAGTCACCTTTATAAACTGGGGGTTTCTTTGATTACAGGAAATGTGGCAGGCCTCACTAGTCAGGTAAGTCATTATAATTATACACCAGATAATTCCTGCAGGAATCGTCATGTGTGGTTGGGGTGCTTGACATGTTTTAATAGGTTGACGGATGTTCGATATTGGCTTTTTTACCGATATCCGATATACCGATGCATAATTTCAGGTAATTAACATTACATATCTCTTGTCCTGGAATTAACACAACATAATGCATACTTTTGACAATACATTTTTTAAACCGATACCGATCATTTCCGATATTACATTTGAATGCCAATATCAGCCGATAATATCGGTAGGCCGATAATATGGGACATCCCTAGTTGGTGGTGATGATGGTGTGGGTGATGGTAGTGAAGCAGGAGGGCTGGTGTTGGTAAGGGGTGTTGGTGTTGGAGCAGGAGGGCTGGTGTTGGTAAGGCGTGGTGGTGGTGATGGTAGTGGAG
This sequence comes from Notolepis coatsorum, assembly GCF_963971535.1. Taxonomy (NCBI): domain Eukaryota; kingdom Metazoa; phylum Chordata; class Actinopteri; order Aulopiformes; family Paralepididae; genus Notolepis; species Notolepis coatsorum. Next base: position 155,744,270 of record NC_140167.1, on the reverse strand, counting down.
CAGGAGGGCTGGTGTTGGTAAGGCGTGGTGGTGGTGATGGTAGTGGAGCAGGAGGGCTGGTGTTGGTAAGGGGTGGTGGTGTTGGTGATGGTAGTGGAGCAGGAGGGCTGGTGTTGGTAAGGGGTGGTGGTGTTGGTGATGGTAGTGGAGCAGGAGGGCTGGTGTTGGTAATGGGTGGTGGTGTTGGTGTTGGTAGTGGAGCAGGAGGGCTGGTGTTGGTAAGGGGTGGTGGTGTTGGTGATAGTAGTGGAGCAGGAGGGCTGGTGTTGGTAAGGGGTGGTGGTGTTGGTGATAGTAATGGAGCAGGAGGGCTGGTGTTGGTAAGGGGTGGTGGTGTTGGTGATGGTAGTGGAGCAGGAGGGCTGGTGTTGGTAAGGGGTGTTGGTGATGGTAGTGGAGCAGGAGGGCTGGTGTTGGTAAGGGGTGGTGGTGTTGGTGTTGGTGATGGTAGTGGAGCAGGAGGGCTGGTGTTGGTAAGGGGTGGTGGTGTTGGTGATGGTAGTGGAGCAGGAGGGCTGGTGTTGGTAAGGGGTGGTGGTGTTGGTGATGGTAGTGGAGCAGTAGGGCTGGTGTTGGTAAGGGGTGGTGGTGTTGGTGATGGTAGTGGAGCAAGGAGGGCTGGTGTTGGTAAGGGGTGGTGGTGTTGGTGTGGATGGGACTGCTCGATTTGAGGTATTACCTGCGTATGTTGTGCCAAAACTGTGGGAGGAGTTGAGGTAAAGAAATCTGACCATGGGCAACCACGCTAGGCTGAGATATGTTCAAACAGCCGTTACTTGTAAAAGATTTAGAAGCAAAAACATGTGAGTGTGCAAGTTATGCATCACAACATATATGTCATGTTTATTAAAATAGCTAACTAGCTACCTCATTGTCTCAGCAATCTTTACCAATAGGTTTACATGAGGGGCACTAGCGTAACGTTAGCTCCCATCATCAGTGCTACTGACCCAGTAGTGACAGGCCCACTGACAGCCCGTAAAACCGCAAGGAGTATGAAACGTTTATACATTCCTTATAAAAAAAATTCAGATTTGCACCAAAGTTGACACATGCTTATGCATTGTGCTGAGGAAGAGGTGTGCAAAGTGTGGTGTCATTCGGCCCTGTACAGGTCAGCCACGTGCCAAATTTTTATATTTAGAGAAATCTATGGGAAGAATAGAAATGTTGGCCTGACAGTGGTACTAATGCCAAGTTCAGACTACACCATTATAGCCCTGATTTGTGCTCGCCGACAGCTTTTTGGAGATCACAAGAAAAATCATGAGAAAAAATCCCAGATCAGACGCAACTCTGCCTTCGCTTGGCACGTGCACATAAACAGTATCCGGACCCTGTCGGGGACAAGCAATGAGCTACAGCCAATGAGAGGACAAGACAAGACAAGACAGGAGAGAGAGAGAGAGAGAGAGAGAGAGAGAGAGAGAGAGAGAGAGAGAGAGAGAGAGAGAGAGAGAGAGAGAGAGAGAGAGAGAGAGAGAGAGAGAGAGAGAGAGACCATTCTGCTGTGGTTGAGTTACCTTGGCTTTGAACTAGTGAGTGACCACAAACAGAATGAAGAAACTCTGAAAATGATGAAACTGTTCCGCTTGTTGCAATGTTCGATGACCCTGTCGTGTTATTCAAGTGTCTCTATTAGTTGTGTGATTCATGATTTTAGGGACATTTAAAAAATGGGATGGGCGGAGATCTGAGAAATAATCAGTGCATTAGTAGAGTTGGCGGTTGACACCTACAGGTCCCCCGTTTTCAATTCATCGTAACATTTATGACATACAAATATACAGTACTGTTACATCCAGACATTTATGACATACACGACATACAAATATACAGTACTGTTACATCCAGACATTTATGACATACAAGATATACAAACATACAGTACTGTTTATTTACAGAGTTTCTAAAAGAGAATATATACATTTGAGGGGGAAGAAACTGTACATTGAAGGGGGTTGGGTGGGTGGGGGGGGGGGGGGGGGGGGGGCATTTACCGGGGCCAGTTTCGAATTGCAGCCTCCCGTAGGTGCTCTTTGAGAGTGGTTTTCCTGATGAAGCCGGTCAGTTTGAGGTACTATCCGCATGTGCGGTGCGAAAACTGTGGGAGGAGGGGTGGTATATATTTGCACACAATACCGTATTGGGAGAACACCAACCCAAAGACATGAAATTAGATTTAATCTGATTAGACAGTAGCAATTGTAGTATATAATGTACAGGTGATTACATAAGTTAGCACTACTGAGTAATAGTGCTAATCAGATGTATCAGCGACTTCGGGTTATTGAGAAGCGCTTTATAAATTAAATAAATTATTATTATTATTATTATCTACAGAGTTGTAGTGTTGATACTGTATGTACAGTTGAACAGGTATGAAGCACATATACGTGTATCACTATGGTAGTAAGTCATACTGACCAGCAGTGTAACTAGTAAGAGTAGGTAAGGGATATATATAGATATAGTATCTACAGATATGTAAAAAGGATTATATGCAGGTATGTACAGACAGATGTGGATAGATATATATACGGTAAGAATAAATATATACATTTTATATACAGCATCAAGTTATATGGCTTATATGCAGGTGTATAAGTAGATATATAGAAGGATTATATGCATACAGATATGGATATATATATAAAAAAAATGCAGTAAATATATATAGAGTTATATGGGTAGACTAGTATGAGGTAGGTAGTTATGATTATTATTATTATTATTATTATTATTATTATTATTATTATTATTATTATTATTATTATTATTATTATTATTATTATTATTATTATTATTATTATTATTATTATTATTATTATTATTATTATGACGGGGGCTGTCATCATGGTACAGAGTTCAGGGAGATGATGGCTGAGGGAAAGAACCTCTTCCTGAGTCTGCTTGACTTGGAGCAGAGTTTCCTGTTTTATTGCAACACATCTAAGAAGGGAGATCCCCCCTTGAATGGCCCTTCTAAGGTTTCTCTCCTCCACACTGCCTGTGGTGCATTTTTTCCTATTGCTAGGTCTTAGTGAGTTTTTCCTTACCTTCGTGTGGGGTATGTCTGGGAGTGTTGCATTTATTTTGCATTTATTATACATTTTTGGACTTTATGGTGTTTTTGTTTTGTTCTTAACTTATTGTGATGTTTCTTCTTTACTTGTTTAAAGAAGACGTGTCCGGCCCATGGGGACATTAACGTGTGTTGTCGGGCCTTACAAATACATTTTATTTGATTTTATTTGATTTAGCGCCTCGCGAAGGGGAGGAGGGAAAACAGTTCATGATTGGGGTGATAGGTGCCCTTGAGAATGCTGCATGTCTTCCTCAGACACATTTGCCCCACAAGAGGAGACACCTTTTGTCTCCTCTTGTGGGGCAAGATACATGTTGGTGGAATTTTAGGTTTATCAGGGAAGGTGAAACGCTTCAAGCATGCACCAGTACATAGCTGTACATACTGTAGAAGACAGAATACAGGTTTAGGCTGACACTTGGGTTACAGCCTCTAGACGACAATGCTTCTCTTGCCAGGATTGGAAGGAATTTAGCACTCGTTATCTCTAGCAGTCAGACAACATGCCATCACCATCTTACCTAGACTGCATACCCTGTGGCTTCACAGCAGTACATACCTTACATATAATTCACCAGAACATTTACATCTTCTTCTTCTTTTGGCTTCTCCCCTCAGGGGTTGCCACAGCGGATCATCCGTTTCCATCTGTTCCTGTCCTCTGCGTCGTCCTCCGTCATGCCTGCTGCCCGCATGTCCTCCTTCACAGTGTCCATAAACCTCCTATTGGGCCTTCCCCTCCTCCTCTTTCCAGACAGCTCCATCTCCAGCATCCTCCTCCCGATGTACCCCACCTCACTCCTCCGCACATGTCCAAACCATCTCAGTCTTGCCTCTCTCACTTTCTGCCCGAACTGCTCAACATGGGCCGTTCCTCTGATGTAGGCATTTTTTTTCCCAACCTTGTTACTCCCAGAGAGAACCTTAGCATCTTCATCTCTGCCACCCCCAGCTCCGCCACCTGCTTGTTGTTCAGTGCCACCGTTTCTAGACCATACAGCATAGCTGGTCTCACTACCCTGCTGTAGACCTTTCCCTTAACTCTTGCTGGTACCCTTCTATCGCAGATAACCCTTGTCATCCTTCCCCATCCGCACCACCCGGCCTGCACTCTCTTCTTCACCTCCCTACCACAGTCCCCATTACTTTGGACAGTTGACCCCAAGTATTTAAACTCGTCCACTTTTGGTACCTCTACTCCTTGCATCATCACCACCCCTCTGTCTTCCTTCCCATTCACACACATGTACTCAGTCTTGCCTCTGCTCACTTTCATCCCTCTTCTCTCCAGTGCATGCCTCCACTTCTCCAGGTTCTCTTCCACCTTCTTCTCTTCACCAGAACATTTACATGACTTTTACAAATTCATCAGAGCACTGTACTGTTCACACGACACAACTTTCTGTCTCATATTCGGGGATGTTGAAGTCCCTGACGACGAGTCTGTCTGGTCTCCAAACTATGTTTTTTGTCAAGAATGCAAGGTTTTAGCGGTTTATCTTTTACTCTGAGAGAATGAGCTGTCTTTCTTTCCTTGTCCGGGCCTTATTTTCCCCACACTACACCCACTGTGTCAGATATCATTCTCACTCTCTCCACTCATTATTCTCCTTCATATTCTCAACGTGCATATTCAGAATATGAAACTCTTATCCAGTTCAGGTGATAAATATAGCATTGAAGTTTGTGGAATGATTTGTAGACAACAACGCCACTCTCCTTTTCATAGACTGTATAGTAGGTTATTTCCCAGATCTCCACCCATCCCCTTTTTAAAATGTCTCTAAAATCACGAGTGAATGAATGACTAATAGAGACACTCTAATAACACTACAGGGTCAACGGACATTGCAATAGGCTAACAAATTATTTTCTTGTTCTCATTCAGACGAGACAAGAGTTTCTTCATTCTGTTCATGGTCTACTTACTAGTCAAAGTAACTCGTGCCATGGTCTCTCTCTCTCTTTTCTTGTGCTCTCATTGGCTGTAGCTCATTGCCTGTCCCCGATAGGGTTTAGCCTGCTTGATGTCGGGCATCTGCGATGCATCAGTGAGCTTCCCGGCTCGCGTCTTCACACATTGCACTCGAGCACAGATGTGCACACGCCGAGGGAACACAGATTTGCCTCTGATCTGGGGCTTTTTGTCAGCGATCTCCAAAGAACGAAGAGTGGAAGATCAGGGCTATAATGATGTCTGAACTTGGCTTTAGCAGCATCTCTACACCTTTAGCCTCATTGAGAATGCAACAATCTATGAATATGCAAACAACAAGATAGCTTATATTCTTTGAAGGCATGTCAATACCTACTCAGCTTTCTGTGTAGCTGAAGCTAAATGTGTCAAGTTACCACATATTGGACAATGATAGGTTTGACCTATTAGGGACATCATCACATGCAACTCAGATTTCAGGGAAGTACAAAGAAGCTCTCCGTCTCCAGGGTGAGAATGTGAAAGGTTCTGCACAAACAATCTGCATAATCAACTTTATGCCTCCAAGAGGAGCTAAAGGGGACATGTTTTAGTTATTTTCAAACCGCAGCAGCTAAATTTAATGATGTGTACACATATAAGCCGCGCTGGACTATAAGCCGCAGGTGTTTTAATGTTTAATTACCATATGTAATTAGCATTGGGACACAATACTGTCGGACAAATAACAAGAATTAACTCATTTACAAGTTGTATTAAGTTTAGCAAATAAGGGAACAGATAAATAACATTTCAATGCAGTCAAAAAAGCAATATTTCGATTTTTACATTTTCGGGTTTGGTCACGTCGAGTCACATATAAGCCGCACCGTTATATAAGCCGCAGGGTCGAAAAATGGGAAAAAAAGGCGCGGCTTATAGTCCGAAAATTACGGTATATATATATTTTCTTTTTTGATCATTCCATTTGTGCTTAATGTCTGAAGGAGTCAACTGAAGTCTTCTTGTCCTCTGCGAAAACATGCAATTGGTCCACTGATGGATACATCTTGATATTTGTCTAGTCAGTGGGTCTCATTCCTGAACGAAGTTACAACAAAAAATTTCGTCTTAGCCAGATTTCGGCTCATTTAAGACATATTAGGGCTGGGAGTGGGAGTCCCCAAATTTCACAGATCAGATTTGATTGTTGAAATCTCATGATTGATTGACTAATTAAAAATGTCATTATAACTTGACAGACTGTGTTCTCATAGTGATTCCTTCACGTCAACGCTACAGGCCTCCTTGGAATTAATTACTTAATCATAATTAAAATAAATATGACAATATTTGTACGATAAGAAATTACGCATTTGATGTCGGAAAAATAAATAATATGGATTCATCTGATCACAGGGCAGCTGCTTAACCATATCTGAACCAGCTATTTTGGACAAATGTATAATTACTTTAATTACTCAGATATTCAAACACAATTATGCAATTATTGTGAAATGATTGAAAATAATAATTATTTAATGCCTTCTGTGGAATTTGTATTTCTTATTTGTTACACATCTGTTTTAATGATTAATTATATACATTTGAAAGAATGCAGGTCAACATGCAATGTATCCCATTGATTGGTATACAATGGGACAGACATTTGTTTGATTGATTGATTGAAAACTTACTAACAGATTGCAGAATGGGTACAGTACAGTACAGCTCAATTACATAAGGGGATGCAGACCAGAGAAAGAATTTCGTCTTGTTTACATCAGGGTCCCCCATTTTCAATTCATCATAACATATATGACACACACAACACAGATAGACAGTACTGCTATATCTATACATTTATGACATACCAGATTTGCAAATACAGTACTGTTTGTGATACAAAAAGAGTCCAGAAAAGAGAGTACATTTGACGTAGAAAGGAGCCTTATAAGGAGCTCTGGAGGCGTTGTTTTGTATGCAAATGATCTGAACGGGAACGTGCTTTCGAGTTTAAGACAGAATGCCATTCTCCAAGCAGATATCAGATCATATAATTTGTGCGACCTTTTCAGCCACTTAAGACATATTACCAGCACGTTCAGGACTCAGAGTGAACTTGTCATTGATTATGTCTCAGTGGTTCCAAGATAAGTCTTCCAGAATATATCTTTGAAAAATTTTCGGGAATGAGACCCAGTGTGTTTATTAGACGGGTGAAATCCTCTTTCAGTGCCTATGTGCCCGTTTTCTTAGGCAGTTAGCCTCACTGGTATGCGCGCCATTAGCGTTAGCCACACTTCTAGGCCTCTTTGCTTTAGGAAAGAATAAAAAAATTTTAATAATAATAATATAATTGTTATAAAGAGGTTGCCAGTCGACTACGGCTCCTTTCGATCGATTAGTCGACTATTCGACTAATCGAGGTCAGCCCTACACTATTAACATACAAATATTTTTATAATAATAATAATATGACCATAAACGGAAGCAGAAACAAAACACGTGTGACTTTATTCATTTCACCGGATCAATAAAATGTCTCATGGAAAGTGAAGACTTTATTCCTGATTCTATATAAACCTCAGTAAAGTAGAGGATGAGCCTCTTTCAACAGACCCGTCATTGCAGAAAGTATGTACATGAACGTACACTGTAAGAAAAAAAGCTGCAAGAAAATGGTAAATGTCTGGCATCAATGGTTGCCAAATACTTACTGTCAAATTACAGTAAAATCAAATACATTTACAGATTACAACCTTTATTTAATGGTTAATATTTTGATAAAAGGTAATTTACTGTATTTTTATGGAATTTACACTTAAAGTAGAAAAACAAAAGTAATCTGTAAAATAATACAGTGAATTTCCTGTGAAAAAAACTTTAATTTTTTACAGTGTACACACACCCACACACACTTTTATTTGTCTTTCTTTCAGATGGGAAACATCCTGAACGCTCTCTTGCAGCTCATCACAGGAGACCCTGGCTTTGCGGTAAACATTCCCTCTATGGAGGTCTTCACTGGCCTGGGCCCTGTACTGGAGCAGATGGTGACCGCACAAGCCAGCCAACACACCTGGCACAGGTGAGCTCAGAGGGTCACATAGAGGACCGTCGGTAGTGTGATAGGAAAGGGTTAACCTTCTGTAGTGTGTTGCAGTGAAAGGGTTAACTTGCTGCTGTGTGGCAGTGAAAGGGTTAACCTTCGGTGTATTGTCGCAGTGAAAGGATTAACCTGCTGTTGTGTGGCAGTGAAAGGGTTAAGCAGGCCCCTGTGGATGAAGAGTGTTTTAATTGTTTATCTGCCAGTTCCATACTTATAGCCTATAATATGGATGAAATATTAGCTCCAGCTCACATTTGTTTTGTTTTCTTGGAGCAGTACTAAATGTCACATAGCCTACCTGAAATGAAGTTGATTCTACTCACTGAGTTTATATTAGCTTTGAAATATGGTTAAACTCTTTTCTCACACATTCAAAGGCGAGGAAACTTAGAGGAACACACCAGCATTGTGGGAAATGTGCTTACCATCTTCTCCAGAGAAGATAGATACCAAGAAGATAGATACTGGTCTGTAATAGATACCAATTTACAGACCAGCTAGCCTTGCTGTTGGCCAAAAACACCTCTCCCGGAGTTTTAAGCTAGGCTATTGGCAGTGGTGCGTTGGTCATGGGACGGGGTTGCACGGCGTTCAACCAGGTCTGTGAGCTGGAGCACGCAGGAGCACGCACAGTAGCGCACACACATGCACGGATGTGCACGTGCGTGCACACAAGAATGTTCTGCACTCAACTCATGCGCCAACTCGCCAAGTACCCACCTGGCTACTTTGCATAACAATAGCTCAGGTCATCAGGTGTGTTCAAATACGCCCTCAGATACATTCACACAAAACTTGTTAATGTGTTACATTCCATTCCTAGAGGCAATTAGGCATCGTCTTTATTCTGTGCGCACGCGAGGGAACATTTATGCATGTGACGTCATTAAAACACAGTGCAACCAGAAATCACCAACACACCACTGGCTATTGGTCCGTATCCACTTCCATGCATTTGTGCTAAACTAGGCTAGCTTGCAGCCTGATAGCTTTCCATTGAACGCACAGAGAGGAAATTGGTATCTATCTACTTGTCTGACTCTGGAGAAGACAGTAGGTACATTGACATTAATTTCCCATGTTGGTGTGATCCTTTCAAATGTAGCTGCGTTTGCCTTCCAATACATCCCTGGGCATGTATTTATCAAGCATCTTAATGTAGGAATGTTGATTTGAGATCAGATCGACTCACAAGTCATAGCGAGGGTGTATAATATGATCATGTGACTAGAGCAGTGATCCTACATCATTTGAAGTGTGATAAATGGGGCCACTGATCTAATCTTTTCTGGCAGGTTTGGGAAGATGTTAGAGGCCCTACTGTCAGCCTTCCATGGGACACCTCTTTGGGACCATATCCCCCCTGTTGCTGCTCTGATCGAGAAGGTGTTGGGAGCCCAGGTCAACAGCGGCATGGCTGAGAATGGTGAGTGTGGCGCCAACTTTTCAAACACTGGTGAACAACTATTGTCTTCTTTATTAAGTGGCTAATCCACAATGAGCATGATCTTTGGGACATTATGAATTCAAGTACCGGTGTACCGCCCACTACATCTAGGTCATCACTATTGTTGTGAGATAACAGAATAAAAGCCGCCCATCTGTTAAAACATAATTTATTTTATGTAATGCTGGGAATTCATAATAATCAAATCAATGTCATACATTCAGTCACTGCTGACAGAATAAGTCCCCTCACTTTTGAAGGCCTACTGCACTTTTAGAACATTTTCAAAATTAATCCAGAACCATGGTCTAAATATCAAAGTTAAATTGTTGTTGGACTGCATTTTTATACCTCTAAAATATACCCAGCTATTTGTCCGCTTCTGTGACTAATACACCAGCACTCTCTACCACACATTCTTGTTGCTTACCATTAATATTAATTCCCCCACAAAGTACCTCCACGTCACAAGCCAGTGGCTCGTCTCTACTCAGTCTAGTATAGTCATATTTTCTTTCTTTTTTTTAATGATTTATTTAACCTCTTGAGCCCTAGCCCTATTTTCAGAAGATCTGCCTAAAAATACATTGAGGTTGGTTGGTTGACCTGTCTACATGTTCAGGTGTAACCCGATGTTTACCTTCTCACTTAAAACAAAAAAAGGTTCCATTCCTCTCTTTCTGCTGTACAGTCCTTGTCCTGAGTGTACATATCTGTTCAATTGACTGTATGTCCAAAACAATATCTATATATTTATTTTGTGGTGTATTCGCTGTAGTCTATATTCAACAGACCTATATTTTGACTACTTATACGTAGCTATGTGCAATATGTATATTGTTTACATTCAACAGACCTATATTTTGACTACTTATATGTAGATATGTGCAATACGTCTGGCATATATGTGTACAGTTTGACCTACTGCTCATTTCATATTGCAATGAAAAACTTCAATAAACAAAGTTTTTTTTTTTAAATACATACCTAAGTAAATGGAAGATTTCTCCACTTCTACAAGGTCAATTTGCATGTTATTGGTATCTAGGGACATCTATGGATCTCAGGGAATGTATTCCCAGTGTCAGACATATTGGGTCTCATTCCCGAACGGATTTACGACCAAAAATGTCCTCTTAGGCAGATGTCTGCCCATTTAAGACATATTAGGGCTGGTAGCGCGATTCCCCAAATTTTCCTGAGATCAGATTTGAGCGTGGCTGAGAGCAGATTTAAGAGTGCTGAGGAGCACACTTATGATTGATTGACTAATTGAAAATTGTATTAACTTGACAGACTGTGTTCTCATAGTGATTCCTTCATGTTAACGCTACAGGCCTCATTGGAATTAATTACTTAATCATAATTAAAATAAATATGACAAATATGACAATTAATTTGATGTCGGAAAAATAAATAATATGGATTTATCTGATCACAGGGCAGCTGGATTAACCATATCTGAACCAGCTATTTTGGACAAATGTATAATTACTTTATATTCAAACACAATTATGCAATTATTGTGAAATGATTGAAAATAATAATTATTTAATGCCTTCTGTGGAATTTGTATTTCTTATTTGTTACACATCTGTTTTAATGATTATATACATTTGAAAGAATGCAGGTCAACATGCAATATATCCCATTGATTGGTATACAATAATAATATAATAATAATGGATTGGATTTATATAGCGCTCTTCATGACACCCCAGTGACCCCAGAGCGCTTACAGAGTCCATTATTCGTTCATACACAGTCATACCGGTGGTGGTAAGCTACAATTGCAGCCAGAACTGCCCTGAGGCAGACTCATGGAAGCGTGGCGAATAATCATCGCCTAAGGCCCCTCCGACCACCACCAACATTCATTCACATGCATACACATTCATACGAGGCAAGTAGGTTAAGTGTCTTGCCCAAGGACACAATGGCAGTGGGATGGACATGGGCTTGAGCGGGACAATGGGACAGACCTTATGTTTTGATATAGCTATAAACCTGCATTCCTTCGAATATATCATTAATCAATTAAACTTATATTAAAATACACTATATAGCCTATACACCAACACTGAAATGACAGTGGATAAATAAATAAATAAGAACTAAAGCTAATTGCATGGAAATAGACTGCATTAATATTCCATAACAAGTCTTGTGTGCGCCAGTATGGCCTACGTGTCTAATGAACAGTATAGGCTTAATATATTCTAGTTACTTGTTTCATTAGGATTTAGTAGATACTATATATATGCTCTGCCTCTGCCCTATGTACAGTATAAGTACAGACTGTACCTATACTGTACGTAGGGCAGAGCATATAGTATCTACTAAATCCTAATGCAACAAGTCATTAATGGAATAATAAGCCTATACTGCGTTCATTCATTACGCCGTAGGCATTAATGGAATAATAAGCCTATACTGCCTTCATTCATTACACCGTAGGCATTAATGGAATAATAAGCCTATACTGCGTTCATTCATTACGCCGTAGGCTACAGTATACAGTGTGTGTGTGCGCACGCGTGCTGCGGCAGGTGTACCACGTCCACGAGCTGTACTATATATGATGACAATACATTAATCTAATCTCATTTCGATGGGTCGCGCAAGACTCGCAAGGCACTTCCGCATCCATTTCCACACAGCTGCGTCATTACTTTGCCTTATAAGGAGCTCTGGAGGCGTTGTCTTGTATGCAAATGACCTGAACGGGGATGCGTGTTCGAGTTTAAGACATAATGCCATTCCCCAAGCAGATATTAGATCATATCACAGGTGCGAGCGTTTGAGCCACATATTACCAGCACGTTGGGGACTCAGAGTGAACTTGTCATTGATTCTGTCTCAGTCGGTTCCAAGATAAGTCTTCCAAGAGAACTCTTTGGAAAATTTTGGGGAATGAGACCCATTGTGACTGTTACTAGGCTTGAGTACTTAAATTGTAATGAACCAAAGGAGAATATCAATACAAATCTTTATTTTTTTTATTTTTTCTTTTACGGTGAATAACACCATGCTAAAAATGACCAGATATGAAAGAGTGCCACTGAGTTAGTTCACCACCTTCTTGAGATCACGTGTACAAAAAATCTAAGCAAATGAATAAAGGGAATATGATTACACAGAAGGTTTTGTAGATACAGTACTGAATTCTACCATCCGGACACATACAATTTGAAATATTATTATAGAATATAGAATATCAGGCCTATAAATTACCTTATTATAGCCAATTTTCACATCTATGGATCGGGCCAAATCTCCTCTTTCCAATGGCAGAGTTCAATCTGGATTTAGTATCACCAGGCGTGCAGCAAGAACGTGAATGAAATCTACTGTAAGTAAGTACAGTTACTTTTTTATCATGTAGATTCCTCCGCCATTTTCCCTCAGATTGCAACGCCGTTTTTTGCTAGACGTTTACAGAAAGGTAGAGAAACTAACTTCTAATTTATGCCAATAATGTTCAGGTTTGTGGTAGATAATCCCGAAAAATACGATAAATAAAAAAGTTTATCCACAAGTAATTTGATTGACAGGAGCTGGCTTGAGCTGAATAGTGTTGTTTTTTTCTAAATTCCAACGCCATTCGAAATTCCTGGGTCTCCTCTCCATAGATATATATAAAGTAAGGCTGTCAATCGATTAAAATATTTAATCTGATTAATCGCATGATTGTCCATAGTTAAGTCGCGATTAATCACAAATTAATCGCATATTTTGTATCTGTTCTAAATCTACCATAAACGGATCTTTTTCTAGTTTTAATACTCTTATCAACATGAGAGTCAACAAATGCTTGCTTTATGCAGCCATTTAACACAAAAGGATGACCCTCATGCATTGCAAATTTGTATCAATTTCAAAACAGAGTGATGCACAAAATAACTTAAAAGAAAATAATAATGTAAAACAATGAATAAAGTGTGCATGAAATAATAGGGGAAAGAAAACATTAGGAACTTGTTACATTCACCCACACAAGGGCTGAGGACTCACACACCCAGCCCCCCCCCCTCTCTCTCTCTCTCTCTCTCTCTCTCTCTCTCTCTCTCTCTCTCTCTCTCTCTCTCTCTCTCTCTCTCTCTCACACACACACACTTTGAGTCAGAAACCAATTAAATGTTTTACCTTCTCCCGTATGCCAGCAATAGGCTGTCTGAATTGTTCAGACAATTTAACTTTAAGTATGTTTTAAATTAGCTATGTTTTCAGACCTCGTCGTCTAAAGACAGTAAGTGGTGGTAGCGTATAGGTCATCTGCATTCAGAGCACCGCTGGTCATGCACTACTGTGTCAATAGTTTCAAGGTTGTTGTCGTTCACAGGAAAAGACAGCGGTGGTTGTCTACTCTTGGGGACGACGTGTCATATTCACAAATGACTTGGATAGACAATACAATTGACCTACTATATCAAGCCTCTTTTCTTGATCCTCCAATCACAACGGTCACTTCCCTCAGACAAACAAGAGGGCAGGGCTTGGGATAGTAGGTCAATTGAGTGCAAAAGAGAGGAAAATAAAAAACCTCATCCTGGCAGTGTGTCGAAGAGCTTGAGCAAGACAGATAACCCCTAACTGCTCCCGATGAGCAGGTTGGCACCTTGCATGGTTGCCTCTGCCGTCGGTGTGTGAGTGAATGGGTGAATGTGAGGCATAAATTGTAAAGCGCTTTGGATAAAAGAGCTGTAAATAAATGCAGTTCATTTGCCATCTATTTGTCTGAAGGCCTGAATAATCAGCTGTATCTGAAAAGGTCACAGACACACTCATGCAGTTACACGCATTTAGTCATGGGAGGTGCCCAGTAAACACTGTTCTGCCATTTGAAGCACTACCAGTGTGTTTCATTACTTGTTGTTTTGTTATACATTTCCCCAGGTGTGCGCCAGAATCAGTCCATTGATGTTAATTTGTCTGAAAATGTTTGTGGAATGTTAATGCCAGGAGTGTCCTTTTTTCAGCTTCAGATGTTTCATTTGATTTGCTAGAACTGTTTTAGGTCACCCTCTCTGAGCACAGTAGCCTATGTTGAGGTGAAAGGAGATGTCAATTTGTATTCATGGGACCTGTGTGATCAGTTGCTACGGGAGATTAACATTGATTTAGATTCTGTTTAAATCCAGGGGGATATACATCAAAGGGCTTTAGTCATCATTTTCACAACAACAACAACAGTTCTAACATTTTGAGCAATCTTACATCAACATACCTTCTGTTAAAGTTTTAGTTTATTTATTTATTTATTTATTACCCAGGGACAATGCACACCAATCAACACTTGCAGTTTCCACATCAATGTAAATGTGCCAGAGTTAGCTAATTACAGTACAGCTAGTTTGCATCCATAGTCCCTGCCCAACATAACGTTAACATACAGTAGTTACGTTTCTGAATCTTTTCTCTTTTTAAAATTACTCACTGTAAATATACTCATACAACTGGCCTAAACACCTAAACAAGAAATACACCACCTGGGGTCTATTCATAGCAGTCTCATGATGTGTGCTGTCATACAATATGACACAAGTGGTTTACAAAGTATTTACAGTAACACCTGCTACCTTCTTTTTTTTTTTTCACTCAGCACTCATACTGGGTCTCCAGAGGCCTCTGATTCACCTGCTGGCGGAGATTTCAAACTCCACCAACACCAGTCAGCTGGATTTGGCTGCGGTGGCGGAGAGAATGCTGTTGGCCATCCAGCTCACGGTGGAGGCTGCCGAGCAGGTTGGACTGCCGTGCCGAGGGAGGGGGAGAGAGAGAGAGAGAGAGAGAGAGAGAGAGAGAGAGAGAGAGAGAGAGAGAGAGAGAGAGAGAGAGAGAGAGAGAGAGCATATGTGCATGTGTATACTTTTGTTTGTGTGGCTATGTACAGATGCGCCTGTATGTGTGTGTGTGCACATGCCTATGTTTGTGCTTATTTTTGGCTACACTGTACATGTTTGTGTAGCAGCACCTGGACATCAGATGAGCCCATTCTCTGCGTCATCGCAAATATCTTCACACTTCACATTCCGTACAACAACACAGAACAGAACATGCCCGCCGACTGCTGCTCGCCTCAGTGGAAGAATTGAAAGTAGGCCGGTGGAGAAATGTTACGGTCGCACCTACTGTACCTTGGGCCTAATCTGCCTCATCTCTTTAAAGGTCTTTCACAGAGATAAGACGCGAACCTGGACTTAAATAGCACCAGGGTCTTTGTACACTGGCAGATGCTTTGAAAGACAACCACGGGACACGCCTGTAAGCTCGCCACATGTTCACGGCGGTGCTTTGTTTCTCGCTCATAATGGGACTGAGTATTGTCCAGAGTTGATCCAGAGATCAGATAACACAGGACAGAAGGAAACATTTGATATCATATAGTTGAAAATAATGACCACAGTTTTGACGCACAAAAGACACAAATAGTAGGCGTTCTTATTATAGCTGATGATAAAGTTATTTAGTTTAGATGCGGATTTAGATATTCATGAGATTGTGTGTTAATAACAGTTATAATGTACTAGGCCTGTCCCCGACTAAGGATTTGTATAGTCGACTTTGATTGGCCAAAATTTGCAGATAGTCGACTGGTAGACTGGTAATAATTTTTTTTTTTAAGATTTTTTTTTGGCGTTTTATCGCTTTATTACTACTGGGCAGTCCAGTAGGGAGAGACAGAGGAGAAACAGGAGACAGAGTGGGGGGAAGACATTCGACGGATTCGGGAATCGAACCCGGGTCGCCTGTGTCGCGGCTGAGCGCGCTATGTGGTTCGCCACTGGGGCGCCTATCATTTTATTTTTATATATTGTTTGCATTAGACTGAGAGATTGGCAGTTGACTACGGCTCCTTTCGATCGATTATTCGATTATTCGACTAGTCGAGGTCAGCCCTATAATGTACTATGATTCATGATAAATGTTCTTAGTACACGCTGTGTGGTACAGTAGGTATGTCTTATAAGGTGTTGCGAAACTTGCTTATGGCGCGTAACGCATGTAATGCCCAGGCACAGCATCTGTCAGACGCAGTCCTTTTGTAGGAGCCCCATTACAATGCTATCTTTAGTCAAGCATTTACCCCATTGAGAGTCACAGAGAGACCGTCATTGAGAGATTTTAACAGAAACTCTATAGGATCTCTTTTGTTTATGTGTGTCTGAGGGCGGATACCACGCGCGCGTGCGCACACGCACGTGTACGTGCATGTGCATTTACACAACCGTACGAGTAGCAATGATACCTGTGTGAGACATCTGCCCTTTTCCGCACCTCCCGCTGCTGACTTAGTGTAACACGTCTAGAGAGATTACTCCCCCACCCCCTTCATACCCCCCCTCCCTTTTATCTCTCCGTTTCATTGTTCTTTTCTGCTCCGTCTAACTGAACTGGTTTTCTTGGAACAAAGAGTAAGTCAGATGACGAGCAGTCTGCCTATTGTTGATACATTACACCCATTGCTTCCCCTCCCCCCATGTAGGCTAATGGGACGTTGAAGTGCCGGGAAACTCTGGAATTCTGGGAGCCCGTTGGTGAGGCGGCCGGGCTGAGCCAGAACACCCTGGCAGCCTGGTGTGACATCAGCCTACGGCCACTGCTGGAGGCGTACGCCGCGGAAGACAGCGTCTATGACGCTCTAGACCTGAGCGTGAGTAACTGGAGATCGATGGGTAAAGCATGGCACTGGTTCCATCCTAGAGGAAAATCTTTCCTGTGACAAAATGGCAACCAATGTAATAAAACAAGTCAACCAACGAACAAGATTCTTGTACCGGATCTCCGCTCTGGTAAACAAGAATACCCTGAAGACTCATTCAAGGGTACTACGACTATGCTTGCACCTCATGGTACCAAAGCACATCAAAGGTACTAAAAACAAGATTACAAACATCACAAAACAAACTGGTCAGACCCCCTTACCCCTGCCCATTTTGACAACCTAGGATGGCTTAGAGTAGACGACAGAGTACAGCAACTTGCAATGGGCCTGGTCTACAAGATTCACTACACCACTAAGGTACCCATGTACATGTTGAAATACTTCCCAAAGGTCAGTGAATACCACGACCACAACACCAAATCCACAAATCATGTTCAACCCAGATTCGGCTCAAACAAGGGACTAAACACGTTTTGCAATTATGCCACAACAATGTGGAACGCCCTACCCACAGCCGTAAAAAAAATGTGAATCCCTACCCACCTTCAAAACCGCTCTCAAAGAGCACCTACGGGAGGCTGCAATTCAAAACTGGCCCCCTTCATGTCCAAACCCCCCACCCACCCACCCACCCACCCTACCTACCTACCTACCTACCCACCCACCCTTTCCAAATATATAGTTTCCTCCCCCTTGTATGTATATATTTTTTGTTAGGATCTCTGTTTAACCCTTTCTCTGCCACGCTTATATCCATCCTTGTAGCCAGTCTGCCAGCTCTATTTGTCTATGGAGATGTTCACCTACTTTGCAGGGCTATAACCTTTTTAATTGTATTGCTAAATTGACATTACTATGGCCCATTCAACATCGATTAGCTATCGTTCAGGGTGTAGGAAC
Organism: Notolepis coatsorum; assembly: GCF_963971535.1. Taxonomy (NCBI): domain Eukaryota; kingdom Metazoa; phylum Chordata; class Actinopteri; order Aulopiformes; family Paralepididae; genus Notolepis; species Notolepis coatsorum. The sequence continues at coordinate 155,726,142 of NC_140167.1, read as the reverse complement.
GTTTTACTTTTTCATTCACACATTCATACAAAAATACGGTCTAGAGTATAAATATGTTTTTATCGTTTTCTGCAGTATTTCATAGAACGTGAGTTATAGCCATTTATGCCTATATTAGATCATCAAATGCAGTTTGATAGCGATTGACGCCAGATAAAAAATTTCAATTGTACAAGGTCCTAAACGTCATGACTCATCATCTGCTGGTGACCGGAGGGGGGGGGGGGGGGGGGGTCGTTTATAATGCAATGACCGACGTTAAATGAATCATGTAGTATGGGTGATATATTGATCATAGCAGTTTGTATGGATAACAATAATCAAAAACGCTGAAACTCACCGCAGCTTCCTTGTAGCGATGGGGGATGATACTGGAGCAAAAAGATCGCTATTATGGGATGTTGATCTATGCGATCCATTTCCAGGTTGTATAATACTATATACGTCCAAATAATGTTGTTTATCGAGTTATGGCAACGGATCGATTATCCAGTGTGTCCAGATGGAGTCCCGTGAGCGATATTGGTGGCGGTATTGAAGCGCTGGAGAGTTGAGCGGAGTCCTACAGCACCAGTCAAGGATCCGTGGGTGAAATATGAATACCATGACAGAAATTTGAAATATTGATCTCAAAGACGCTGTAAAACGTCATTGGCAGATTACGCATGGCGAGGAATGACGTCTTAACGCGTCATTGGCGATTAAAGGGTTAACAGTACTGTATATTTGCATATCTTGTATGTCACAAATGTAACAGTACATTTTGCAGATAGTCGACTGGTAGACTGGTAATAATTTTATTTCATAAATGTCATGATATATTATCTGTATATCTGTATGTTGTGTATGTCATAAATGTCATTATGAATTGAAAATGGGGGACCCTGATGTAAACAAGACGAAAGTCTTTCTCTGGTCTGCATCCCCTTAACAATTGTGTGTATTGAGCCGTACTGTATTGTACCCATTCTGCAATCTGTTAATAAAGTTTTCAATCAATCAATCAATCAATCAAACTGACGCTGCTGGTTTGATTCCCACAGGGACCACTCCTACTTCAAATGCATGTGTACATAGTACTGTAGGGTAGTGGTGGGAATTACGGCTCTTTGAAGGGAGCCGGAATTTTTGGCTCCGTTCCTTTCCAAGAAACGCTCAAGAGAACGGCAGGGGATTACTTGGTTTATTAGTTCAAACTAAATCTTTGGTTTATCTGCAGAAAAATCAGCAGGATAATGATAGGATATGATTTGGATCAGATTCAAACTTAGAGGCTTAAAGCCCCTGTAAACAAATCCTCAAATCGTTCAAATGTATGTATGATATCCAAGATGATATCCTCCTTCAAAACCGCTCTCTTATCCTTATCACGTTATAGACGGCAGACGTGACATGTTATTGTACCGGTGCCCAAATTCCCCATTCTCCTTCGAATTTACAACTTTTGACGTGAAAAATAAAGTGCATGCAATATTTAGATTCACAACCAACAAGACCGACATGTGTTCACATAAAGGTGAATGGCAGGCAGTGGAATGGGCACAATGAACGATAAAAAGAACAGCTCCCGCCAAGTATGACTCTGCCGTTCACAAAAATCAGATGGTTCGCGAATGTCACATCACTGCTGTAGGGTGCTTTGGATATAAATGTTCACCGGGTGGCAAATACATTTAAGCAGTAGCATAATGAGAGGGAGTACAATGTTGTGGTTACTGGCACCGGTGTTGCAAAGAGGCCACATGCGTTCTGTGGATCACCACACCAGTGCCAATAAACCACAAAATATATTTTTGACATAATCCTTTAAAAGATAAGGTTAAACAAAGACAAATGCGTTATTTTGACCCTTCAAAAACAACAATTAGTTCCCTGTTGCTAAGCACTGTAACAGTGGAAACACACGGCCTGCAGAAGCGCGCCGATGCACCACGAAGGGCCGGGAACAGCAGCCGGTTTCCTTTCGGCGGCCATGTTAACAGATTGGACCACTCATACCAGCCGTGCGCACGGCCTGTCCGCCATCTGCAGCGATGGTTTCGGCGTCTGGTCTATTTTCTCTACGAGACACAACGTTTTAAAAAGCCCCATTCAAACTGGATAAACAAACACTCTCTCTCTCTCTCTCTCTCTCTCTCTCTCTCTCTCTCTCTCTCTCTCTCTCTCTCTCTCTCTCTGGACCATCCTGGCGGTCCGAGACAGGTACAAACAAAGACAGAATGGTTTAAAATCTTTAAAATGACCACGCTCTTGTTTTCTTAACCCATGATAACGATCAGCTCTACCTGTGATTATAAAAGAGCAGCGGAGCAGGCAGGCGCATGGGGGTGTGAATTCCTGCTGGTGTATACTCAGACTCAGACTAGGATCGGTATGTGTTGTCATAAAATGGAAGGGTGGGAAAATAGTCCCTGTGCGCAAAAGAAAGCATGCACATTCAATAACGCTCAGGTGCTGAACTAATAATAGATCACAACAAAAATGACAAGAGAAACTCCCTTCAATGTAAAAAAAAATACTTTTTCCCAGTAAGTAAGTAAGTAAGTAAGTAAGTAAGTAAGTAAGTAAGTAAGTAAGTAAGTAAGTAAGTAAGTAAGTAAGTAAGTAAGTAAAGGGAAAGGGCCCTAAGTAAGTATTTATAAAGCACCTTTCATACATGTTATGTAGCTCAAAGTGCTGTACACAAACATAGGCATATATAACGATAAAAGTAATAAAGTCACAGAGATCAGTTAAGATCAATGTTAAAAAAAAAAAAAAAAAAAGATAAAAGTAAAATAAAAAAAAAGCATCACATTAGTAAGACAACAGTAATAAAAGTACGGCAATAGGCAAAGTAGAGTAAAATAACGTTTCAGTAAAAGATCAGTACATAAAAAATAAAAACAATAATAAAAACATTTCAATAAGATACTCGCTTTCCCTAAGGTATGGTACACTATTTGTAAGCTAGACTGTATAGGTACGTTTTTAATTTTCCTTTTAAAATGTGTATGGAGCTGGCGTTTCTGATGTGTGTGGACATTTTTTTCTTCAAAGTAATCCTTTAGCCATGACAAGAATGATGCACCTTATTTCTCTGGTCTAATCTGAAGTGTGGTCTAGTAAGTGTAACTAAGTTATTCGCCACCGGGGGGCAGTGTTCATTCATCCACGAACCCGACCAAGGTGCCACGGCGCTAACAGTAACCACCCTTCTCTCCACTCTCTCCACTGTATGCCGTCTGTGCAGAGCTCAGGGGTGGGACCGACGTCGGTGAACGCCACAGCTGCTCGGCTCGTCGAGGCCCTGCGTTCCTTCTACCAAGTCAACCTCAACTCCACCCTCATCACTGAAAAGCTCATCATGACGGTGTCTGACCAGCTGACGCAGCTGGGGGGGCTGCCTTTGAGCCTGGAGACACAGATCCAGTGGGCCATGGGATTCCTGGACATGCAGCTGAGACAGAGGTGACTGTCATCATTTTGGAAGTCAATATTGTAGAAGTAAAAAAAATAGGCAGCATGTTCAAAATGTCACTGGTTTTGGTGTTCAATACATTGAGTTGTGTCCGGAGCTTCCAGTTGTGAGGGAATATTTTTGGTTGCCCCAAACAATAGCTTAGTTCACATCTAGGTGTGAGGTAAGGGCTACAGCCTCCACCCCTCTCTCTACCTAAGATCAAGTGTCTCCTTTCATTCCTCAGTGTTCTCTTAGCTGGCCAGAGAAGCACACTCCTCTCAGCCAAAGCTCATTTAACCCACATGTCATTTGTATTAATGGTTTTTACTATTAAAACTATTTTGATCAGAAGATCTGTCTACGATATAATTGATGAGTCTGGTTCCACCACACACTTCTGCAGATACTTACCCCTGAAACCGACAGGAAGAGGGAACAGAATAGCAGGATAGGCAATGCATAGTGCATCTTGGCTCCAGAGCAAACATACCAAGCATGGGCAGTGAATCTCTGAGTGTCACTGTGGAGTCCGTGTCCGGTGCGCCAAGAAAATAGCTTCCACACGGAATTGATCTCTACCCCTCCACGAGCCGCGTGTGGAGCCCTGTGGCAGGCGCGTCTGGTTGGGACAACAGCACCCTCATCGTTGGCACCCAAGTGAAGCGGGTGCCGTTCAGCATGCGCTCCCTGTCTGCTGCCAGACTATTTCAGGGGTTCATGAGATTAGGAGTTTGTCTCTCCACATATCCCTCTTGAGGCGCGTTTCACCAGACAGGTGAGAGTGAAACCCCTCAGGGGAGTGCAGGGTGGTGTTTCACCAGACAGGTGAGAGTGAAACCCCTCAGGGGAGTGCAGGGTGGTGTTTCACCAGACAGGTGAGAGTGAGACCCCTCAGGGGAGTGCAGGGTGGTGTTTTACCAGACAGGGGAGAGTGAGACCCCTCAGGGGAGTGCAGGGTGGTGTTTCACCAGACAGGGGAGAGTGAAACCCCTCAGGGGAGTGCAGGGTGGCCTAAACCGAAAGGTTGCTGGTTCGGTCCCCAGGCACAAACTGGAGGGTGTATTCCAGCTGTGAGCTGAGGACTGAAGGGTGGCTGGTATTTCATCTACAGTACCCGGCATATCTAGCCCAAGTGCCCTTGAGCAAGGCACTGCATCCCCAACCTGCTCCACTGCACTGTGATTATGTGTAACTATAGGAGAGATTTGCAAAAAAAAAAAAATTGAATAATAATAATTGCCTTATGTACATTTGGGTCGTTATGGAGGGATATACCCTGAATGCCCCTTTTAGATGAAGTTGCTAACGTCATGTGCTTTGAGAATCGCCTGCCTGTATTCTTACGAGCTCTGTTCATGGTTTCACCACGTATTTTAGTGCTAGATGGATTTGAAAGCCTCAATACTGTATGTATGTACACACATGCATACCAGTAACCTTCAAACATACTGTACACGCACGCACACACACACACACACACACACACACACACACACACACACACACACAGAAAGAGGGGCACACCACCCAGTCACAAAATCTACAGTTATGTTATTATGCCAGAGGCCAATTTGATTCGTATGAAATCACGGTTCACGAGAGGACTGGAACGATCACATTTGCATCCAGTTCGATTAATTTAGTTTGACACCTTGCCTGAAAACAGGCAGGTCTGTGCGGATAGCGCCTCAAACCATGATTCAGTTAGCTGAGACTCCCTCTTAAAATTGATTTCCCTTTATGCGATGGATGTAATAATGAACTTGGGGGGAGGGGGGGGGGGGGGGGGGTTGGGTTGGTGATGATAAGGATCACATATTGCATATCGTAGGGAATCAATCAAGTCTGGCTACAAGAGTTATAGATCATTGATCACAGTGGAAAGATTCCAAAGTCTATTATCAGGGGTAAAATGAGAAATGTACATGAATACGTTTAACGAACGACAATGATGAATTATGATTACTTCCGGCCTCAAATTGAGAAATTATATTGTCAAGGGATTATGGTATTGAGGAAGTGAAAAATCGACATGGGAGCCGTTGCATGAAAGTGTAGACGGCGTGGGTTCTTTTAGTCTGCGGTGCTGAGGCGGTTTCTTTTTCCCAGCAGGATCTGTGACCGTGATGTAAACAAGACGAAAGTATTTGACTGGTCTGCATCCTCTTAGCAGTTGTTCTGCAATCTGTTAATAAAGTTTTCAATCAATCAATCAAACCGAAATTCTAAATGTATCTCGAATGAGGACAGATCCATTTGGAGAATGTACAGTAGTACTTAAGGATACTGTCATGGTTTTTGCCTTATTTCACCTTTCTGTGAGGGACAGCTGTCTATCTTTGCTTTATTTCACCTCTCTGTGAGGGATAGCTGTCAATCCCTGTTCCCTGTGGTTAATTGCCTCATGGGTCGGCAGGTGTGTGGGCTTGATTACAGCTGATGCAGTGCAGCTGTGCCTATGGCCATGTGGAGTCTATTTAAGTTTGGTCAACTGCTTTTTCATTTCCTAGTGTTGGCTGTCCTTTTGGTCACGTTCATTATATTGAAGTGTAGTCTGATTTCTGATTCAGAATTGAGCTTTATGGTAGTCATTCTTATTTTAGGCTACTCATGTGATTCTACACATAAACTCCCTTAGTGGAGGTTTATTGTTTTACTTTTTCCAATATAAACTCCTTTTATTAGGAGGTGTCCTTATTTACTTTTATACTATACCTCTTTATTGAGAGTAGTCCTGTTTTTTGGGACTTGATTTATTTTCTTAATTACTCACTTTGAGATTTCCACCTGTAAAGGTTGTTTTCTGTTGTTAAATTTTCCTCTCCTAAAATATCTGCGTAAGCAGTCTAGTGGTTGTCCGTTTTACGGATAACTTTAAGAGTCCCTGTTATCTGCTCATGACCCACACACACACACACAGCCCTCACAGATACAGTAGAAAGTACAGAATGTTTTTCAATCTCATTGCATTTATTATTTTTATACAGAAGGTATGTTGTTGAAACTGTTATTGTGAAAATGATGACTAAAGTCCTTTGGTGTCTATCCCCCTGGACATCAACAAAATCAAGCCATTTCAGATATCCAATCTGCTTCCTCTGAAATATCGCATAACACACATGGGTTACTCTGAGTCACATCTAGCTACACTGATTGGCCCACCAGTCACATCTAGCTGAGTGAAAGGACTCAAGAGGAGATGAGGAGCTGAGCATCTATATAATGTGTAGTGAACAGAAGGCCACGCCCCCTCAGACACACCAAAATGTACCATCGTAGAGGGTTAGAGACCTATTGATTTATTGAGTCCTTGGTTTCAAACACGTTTTTATCAATCTAAATAGGAAATAGGAAAATAGATATATATAAAAATAAATGGACTTCTTGGTGTTAAAAGCTTTTCATCTGACAGGCATGATAAGGTCTATTGTACATGGAACCTTGATAGTCTAACATCGATTGCCTTTTCTATGCCCCTGCAGCCTTGATACTATAAGGCTGCTCTCTGATCAGCTGGTGAGCGTGGAACCCTCACTCCAGCCCATCTTGGAGGCCATGGACAGAGCCCTGAGCCACATCCTGAACAACTACCACTCCATCCAGAACGGTACCTCGGCCGAGAAGCTCCTTGAAGAGGCCGGAGCAATCTTTCTGACCTCCCTGAACATCACTTCGGACTCAGTCCTCCCCATGCTGTTGGAGAAATTATCCATGTTTGACGGGATGACCGTCAGTTACTTGATAAAAGAAGTGGTCAAACTCATAGTCCAGATGGAGGTGTTTGGGGACATGCCTATGGTTTACCAAGCCATGGAGCTGTTCATCGCATCCAACGACACCACCCTTGTCATGACAAAGCTGTCCGAGATCTTCGCTTTGTTAGGCTCCGGCCAAGTCTCTCTAATGGAGCTTCTGACCCAGGCCCTGCCCAGAATGGACGAGGCCTTTGGGGCTTTGTTGTCCTTCGTTAAGCAGACGACCCAGGGCACGTCAGCCGTCACAGACGTGTTTGTCGACTTGGTCGGGAACATCATTGCGATGCTGAGGCAGATGGCGGGCACCAGCGACCTGCTAGCGCCCTTGGACCACTACCTGAGCCGGCAGCCACGGGAGGAGGGGCAGAAGGTGATGCATAACAACGGAGGCCATAGCAGACGCCGACGCGACGCCCCGTGGAGTTCTCCAATGATGAGACAGCCCATGGACGACTTCATAGATCTGTTCTACGTTGACTACCCAGCCCTCTTCAAAGCCGCCTCCGTCCCGCCCACCGTGCCGGAAATTGTGGAGACCGCCCACGTTTTCTTTGGCAACCAGGACCTGGCAGTGGTGATGAATGGGGTGACCAGGGACGTGCCATGGGGCCTTAACTCCACCAAGGATGAGACCATTGACGCGACCCTGGGGGTCCTCTCCTACATGACGCTCCCCAACACCCTCCAGAGGTAAGGCCAACCAGTTTGAATTAGAAGAGACATTTCAGCATCTTCCAAAAGGCTACTTAGCATGAGTTATTAAAAAAATATTAAAGAATCATCATTATTTGTATTATTATTGTAGTTGTTATTATTATAAATACATTATAACTATACACATAGTCACATATACCACAGACACAGAGTAACTAGGGATAAAGATGTTTGCCAAAGAAGATGAAGACCTGTTTACACCCATTTGATTTGGCTTTAGGAAGCCAGATTAGAGGAGACCTAAATCCCAAATGTCTTCATTGTTGTTTAAATAGACAAACGACATCTAACTTCTACTAGAGCTTCTAGGAGTCTAGATTTGGCCCTTCACGTACAGATGTGGAGTGGATAATTTATAGTTACAGAAGATTCTCTGTGCTTTATATCACAACCACTTTTTGTTGTGTCTTTGATTCCAATTCCCAAAAGACATGTTTTCATTTTATGGACCATGGTTTTTTAGGTCTCTCTTGTACAGGATTTGGATAAATGCACTTCCAGTTTGATTAACTCTGGACATTTGCCATATACAGGCTGTACTATGCAACCTATTGACAAGTAAATGACAATTGATGTTTCGTCATCAGCAAGTAAAAAGAAAAAAGTAATTCAAACCTTGGTGTGTTAAGACTTAAGTTGAAATGTACCTACAGTATCTCAAACCCACCCTCTTTTCTTGATCCTCCAGTCACAACTGCTATGATTGGAGGATCAACAAAAGAGGCTTGACAACTGTTTTTGACACGTTACTGTTGTGATTGTCCATTGTCTCAAGTGTGCTGTGTGAATATTTTAAATAATCAATACAAGCAGTGTTTCACCTATAATTAACAGTGGTGGATGAGAATAATTTAATAATAATAATTCTGTCTGTTTGTCTGTCTGTCTGTCTGTCTGTCTGTCTGTCTGTCTGTCTGTCTGTCTGTCTGTCTGTCTGTCTGTCTGTCTGTCTGTCTGTCTGTCTGTCTGTCTGTCTGTCTAATGATTTTTTAATATCCCATTTTGCTTGCAGTGGTGGTAATGCTCCTTTTGCGGAGATCTCACTGCTGAATAAAAAGGAAACACTGACTTAATGGTCCCTCTATAACCCCCCCCCCCCCTGCAGTTTCGG
>NC_140167.1:155604844-155716920 GCF_963971535.1 Notolepis coatsorum | reverse complement strand
TGTGTGTGCTGACGCATGGACGGGGTGTAAAGTACTTGAGTAATTGTACTTTGTTACAATACTTAAGTACTGTTTTGGGGGATTTGTACTTTACTCGAGTATTATTAGGTTTGTATACTTTGTACTTTTACTCCATTACATTTCAGAGAAAAAAAACATACTTTTTACTCCTTACATTTAAAATGCCAGACCTACAAAGTACAAAGTACAAATCTCGCAGGTCCAACCATTTTAATTAGTATTTTTGAATTGTTTATCTGGCCAAACTAACGTTAACGTTATTAATCCTGCGACCGCAGGTAAACAGCCAATCAAATCCCCATCAATGGAAAATGAACCCGCCCATACCCATGCTGATTGGTCCTTGTGCAAGACTAAAAAGCGGGGATCTTTGATTAAACACCTGCTATCAGAAGAATAGACAGTCAGAGTGACAAGCCATAGAAGATGGCCACAATGAGTGATGAAGAGGACGAAACGGTCGGCGACGGCGTGGATGGACAAGACGAGCATCCATGGCCCTATCTACATAAAAAAATACATAGTTCAAGGACTCCAACCTTATAGTGTTGTTGTTGAGTTGCCATCATTCAAAAACCTGATAAATGGTTTGCGACCAAGCACTAACGTCATTACAAGGCCCACTGTCCACTCGAAGATCAGCAAAGCTGCTCAAACCATGAAAGAGAAAGTCACTGCTGCTATGAGTGAAGTGGAATGGATCGCGACAACAACAGATTGCTGGACAGCCCGACGAAGAAGTTTCATTGGGGTAACCGCTCACTGGATCGACACTGAAAGCTTGGAAAGGCGTTCTGCTGCAGAATACTAAAGGGCTCCCATACTTTCAATGTTTTGGCCAGTGCCTTAAACGACATTCACTTGGAGTACAAAATCTGCATTATGCTGTGGTTAATATTGTGATATTATTCAGGGTATACTCCAGTATTCTGTCTTTAATATTGTGATATTATTCAGGGTCTACTCCAGTATTCTGTGGTTAATATTGTGATATTATTCAGGGTACTCCAGTATTCTGCCTTTAATATTGTGATAATATTCAGGGTATACTCCAGTATTCTGCCTTTAATATTGTGATATTATTCAGGATAATCCAGTATGCTGTGGTTAATATTGTGATATTATTCAGGGTACTCCAGTATTCTGCCTTTAAGATTGTGATATTATTCAGGATACTCCAGTATTCTGTCTTTAATATTGTGATATTATTCAGGGTACTCCAGTATTCTGTCTTTAATATTGTGATATTATTCAGGATAATCCAGTATGCTGTGGTTAATATTGTGATATTATTCAGGATACACCATTCTGTTTTTAATATTGTCATATTATTCAGGATACTATAGTATTCTGTCTTTAATATTGTGATATTATTCATGCTGTGATGTGAATGCCGTCCATGTTAGTTTACCTTCAATGGAGAAGTGCATTAAATAATTTTAATGCAAAAAAGGTGTCCTCTGTTCTTTCATTTCAGCATGGTCTATCACAGAACACATTCCATTGTGGGCAGAGTGTATGCTTGGTTTCATTCCAGCCTTGCCTAAACACCAGCTGATGATTTCACTAATTGGCTCACCTCTTCAACTAACTCACCTGGTGCAATGTATAGTTAAAATGAAAACTTGGCCGATGATGGAATGAGTTTGAGACCCCTGGTCTATCCCTTTCAAAAAAATATTACTTTAACTTTCTAGTACTTAAGTACATTTAAAAGTAGGACTTTTTGACTTTTACGCAAGTGTGTTTTTAGCCAGATACTTTGACTTTTACTTGAGTCAGATTTTGAGACAGTACCCATACTTTCACTTAAGTATAATTTCTGGGTACTTTTTACACCCCTGCGCATGGTTCTGTGGGACTAATTAATTTTGCCGCAGGGGGACATAATCCCACGGGACAATGCATTGGTAACTTGTTTCAAATGACAAGATTTACCCCCGTGAATATTATTGCACGGATCAGAATACGTGTGCATGGGAGCGTGCGCTATGATATTTTGCAACAGGTTGACAGTGATACAGCGAGTGCTCTCTTAACAGAGAGAGAGAGAGAGACATAAGCCCCCTCTCTCTCAATGCACTGCACTCCGAGACTCCCACCATATGAGCCTCTCTCTCCCTCTCTCTATCTGTCTCTCCCTCTCTCTATCTGTCTCTCCCTCTCTCTCTCTCTCTCCCTCTCTCTCTGTCTTTTTCTCTCTTTTGAGGAAGTGCTGACTGACAGGGAAACCGCTTCCGCATTATTTCCACTCGCTCAGTTTTTATCATAATTTCAACGTATCACAGTTGATTGTGGGCGGGCGGTGGCAGATCAGCGCCTTCCTACGTAGGAGAGCGAGTTCAGTGGGGGAGGTTCTTGTCTGAGCTAAACTGAAGAAACGGGACTGGCTAGAGATGTCACATCTAGTCAATGTTGGTACAACCCCACATTGCTAGAAAACAATGCAAACCACTGGAAAATGCCATTTATAAGATAGTGGACCTTTAAAGAGGCCACACGTGCTTTTTGGGTTCACCCCTTACCTGTAGAATGTTATAGCTGTAGGTGCATTTAGAACGTCTGCAGAGTTACACAATCCAAAGCCCACAGCCAAAGGGAGTTGATCTCTCTGACAGTAATCACTGTTCGTGAACAGCTTGAAACGCCTAGTTTTTAGTCCAGCCTTTTCTTCTGTTACATATCTACGACATATCTGCGTCACTATGCAACAGTGCTAGGGATGCACCGAATGGGAAATTCTTGGCCGAAACCGATACCGAAAATAGGAAACAGTTGGCCGAAAACCGAATGCCGAAAAGGCCGAAAATGATTAATATAAATATATATATATTTTTTTTAGCTACCTGATTATGGCAAAAGACATGATTATGGCAAAACTTAACTTAAAGAATATTAATAATCACTATTATGGGCCCATAAAACATTTATTCAGCACTTTTGAATGCATACATTAATTCCAGACTGACTGCTGAAAGATTGTACAATTTAAACATTTTCTCTTTGCATACAACAAAATGTGCATTAAAGTCAAGTGAATTTTCTTTTCTCTGTAGGATAACTACAACAAAGTGCATGCAGAACCAAGCCAAGGTGCTTTAAAACTGCATAAAGATCTGCATAAAGACACACAAACGAGAGGGATAATAGCTTATAGCAGACTTAATGATGTTACTGTAGTGGCTACTGTCATAATTCATGGAATTTTGGAAGGACTGTTGTATTTACTACATCTCCTGTGACTCTTAGCGGGGGATGACGTAGCTTACGAGAGACGAGTGATAGAGGGCCGGAAGCGTTGTTAGCTAGCTTAACGCTAACGTTAGTTTAATAGGTTTTAACCGTGACGGGCATATAGTAATGGCGAGGATATAAAGCATGTTAAAGACGCATTTATTGGATGCGTTGCTGGCGGAGTTTACATAGAAACAGCACGACTCCCAAGAGGAGTTAGTTATCACAGGCTGCAGAACGCAGGAAGAGCTGTCAAGCTGCTCACGTTATACTTTGCGCAAAGTCTGTAGCCACGTTTTGATTACGTCATCACAACAACACTTTAGGTTACAAACGTTACGTAACCCTGTTCTTTGACATTCGGTGATATATTTTCGGTGCTAAAACCCTTTCGGCCGAAAGCCGAAAATGCCTTTTTAACCATTTTCGGCCGACACAATAGTTTACTCTTGGCATATACAGTAACCTATGTCTATTGATGTTCATTATTGTTCACTCTTGCAAAAAAACGAATCAGATACTCTGGTTTGACTCCTGACTTGAGTGTCTCGCTCGTAAACTCTTTTCTTCTTTTTCCCCCCTCCTAAATGGTTTACTAAAATGTAGTGCTGTCAGGCGATTAAAAAAAGTAATCAAATTAATTACAGGATTTGTAATTAATTAATCTAATCAATCGCATTTTAATCGCATAACCATTTTAGGCCTGATATTCTATATTCTATAATCATATTTCAAATGGCATGTGTCCGGATGGCAGAATTCAGTACTGTATCTACAAAACCTTCTGTTTAATCATCTTCCATTTATTCATTTGCTTAGATTTTTCAGGTCTGGTCAATTTTAGCATGGTGTTATTCACAGTTAAAGGTCAACCTCCACGTTGTATTTTTGTTCAATAAACAATGTGGACTAGGCCAACAGTGACTTTCATGAAGAATTGGAAAAAAAAGTATTGAAATTGACCCAGTTTTAGCGTTTTTATCAAAACATTTTGTCTGCCCAACACAATCAACATGCACGTGCATATTTTAATCAATGGTTTATAACGTGCACGTGTAATGTCGTCACAACAGGTATTGGTCACCAGGGGGCTCTGTGACCCTACTCCTGTGCTCTGGGAGACACAGGCAGTAGCAAGGAGGCAGAGCATTATTTTCGGCGTTGGGTGCATGATGCGCATGCGCTGTGATCACACAAGGCAGCCAACGCCGGAAATAATGCCATTTTGAGCAGTTTATAAAAATATTTAAAATGTTTATTAGCAACGCAGAGCTTTCAAACCATCCCGTATCTCTGTCCGAAACCCTCGTGCAACTGTGAGTACATTTGAAATGTCTCTGTGATACTTGTATAACGAACGGTTCGGCCAGAACCAGTCCTTCATGGTAAATCTAGGTTGGTTTCCTATTAAGGAGCAAGTGATTGTGGATTCACTCGGTGCATCAGTCACGAAAGGGGCTATGATGAGCTTGGCAAGCCAGAGTAAACACAGTTTTCATTCAATCAATCAATAACAACATTAACCAGACTCTCGTTGTGTCTATTATGCTAACGCTAACGTTACCTCATTGTGTCTATTCTACAAGCTTTAACGTTACCTAGCCTCTCGTGTCTATCTGCTAACGTTAGTGTTGTGAAGGGCCAGATTAAACCGAATATATATATTTATTTATATATATATATTTAATTGTATTTGTATATTCTCTAATATTCCCTGATATCCCTTGTATATTCCTTGTACAATATGCATTGAATATCCATTCTAGCCTACTGAACATCCCATAATAGTCTCCATTCTACTATTGGTCGAGACCTTGGTGCCAGGCTGCCATACCCCTCAGACCCAGTTCAAACGTACCGCTCGACATGTACGAACAAGTCCTAGTTCCGCGTAGGAATTTGGCTATCGCACCACTAATGGGACTATTTGTTCATAGTGCGTATATATACTGCGCTACTAAAGTAGGACTTTCTTTTTCAGTCCAGTTTCTTACCCTCCAATAGAGTCACAGACGTAAAGCCTCCCCGCGATGCCACGTGTGGGAGTAAGGCCAAGTTCGGCCTACCATCGGTATTGAGACATCGTGTATATTAATATTTGAATAGTCATATTTGGCACTATATCGTCGAGTTGGACGTAGTCTATTAAGCTAATAATAGTCTGTTAATATATAGTGCTTCGTGCGGTGAGAATACTACCGTAGTCAGTACCCCATCGTTTCGGGCAGAGAACTGGCTGCTTACCCAGGGTGGTTGACCCTATGTGAAGCTGCACCCGAGGAGCCCCAGAGCCGACGAGCGAGTGGACCTGTATACCGGATTATTCTACCGACGACAGCCCGCCTTCCCAGGCACGGATTATGCTTTGGATACTTTGATTATTCTATGGATAAAGACCCCCGACACTACCGTGTGTTGGAACCCCCCCCCCTGGAGAGGACGCAAGGTGAGGAGACGCTCTGCAAGACGAGGTCTCTCCACATCTCTCCCCCGTGGACCGGAGAGAGCCGGCCCACAAAGAGTCCACCTGCTTTCATCTGTGGTCCAAGGATCGCCGGCGCATTGAACGGCACTACAGTGGGTTCACCTGGGATACCCTTGGCCGGACGAGGCAGCTGGATTCTACCCCCCCCCCCTCCTACTCCTGTCGGCTTACAAGCGACCGGATTAACCCCCTCTAGTGTATCCAGCCTATAATCATTAAAGTATCATTGCTGTTATTCCTTAACTATTCCAGGTCGTATATTTACCACCTGCGCCTTCAGAGATTGGACATTATCTATTGATATACCGACGAATACTCCTTGCCATAAAAGTGCATACTATTTCAATTCATAAATGTAATTAAGTGATTAAGTGTTTATTCTACACACCATCGCTGTGTAGGAAATAAAGACCTGCTTCTAATTCGTACATTTGTGTTGGATCCGTTTCATCTACGTGAGAGTGTTCATGATAATATATTTATGCCGTGTACTGGGTGGCCGAATATTAAGTACAAAGGTAGTGGTAGTAAGTATCATATCTAGTAATACAGTCAGGGAATTGTACCCCTCAGTTACAATTGGTCCTTCGAACCGGATGGTAATTAGTGTAATATTAATATAGTGTTATTAATATTGAAATGGCCTATGATGAACACTCCACGAAACGATCCTCCTAACCAACGCCCGCAGCGCGAACGACGGCTCCCTCAGTACTTAGAGGCTTACGCTGTCAGTCAACAACCTAGTCTTCTACTAACAGTAAACGCGGTAAAACTAGAAAGTAAAAGTATGTCTAACCCCAACGCCCAGACTACCCCGACCATAGAGGCCCCTACGGGCTCTAATGTAACTGACCAAGTTCACGGTGGGGACCAGTGGGAACCAGACATGACTTCACACCCCGCCAGTACTGAAGAAGTAGTCCCCGATGAGTCCCGGGAGGAATACAACGCTACCGAGAGAGAACTCGGCACGGAAGAAGACGGGGAGAGCACCGTGGAGATAGAGCTCCAAGGCTCCGCAAGGAGTACCCTGAGGGAAGGCTCCCCTATACAACCGCCTTCTCCAGAGGCAGAGAGGACCCTACAGCAGGCCTTCCTCATCAGCCTGAACGCCGCTGCTGAACGCGACCGACTGCAGATCCAGCAGCGAAGCGAACACGAGCAGATACGTCTAGAAATAAGACGCATTCAGATGGAAGAGAATGTGGCCCGAGAACGAGCCGGTGCTCAACGGGACGCAGCGCGCGACAGACAGCAGTCGCAACTAATAGAACAGCTGATCAGACGGACAACACCCTCTCCCTCCGCCAGAGGCTCCAGGAACTCGTCTAGACACACCTCCAGGGCGGCATCCCCTAGCCGAGTAAACAACCCTGAACTTGACCAACAGACGAGGTCTATACCCCCCACAGACCACCTCCCCCCACCGGTCCAAGCGAGACCTAGCAACCGGGAAGGAGCAGCATATCCTGTGGAGAGGCTAAACCAGAGACTACAAGCACTGGATGACCTAACTGAAGACGAAGAGGAAGAGGAGGAGAACCACGCCCGAAGACAGCACAGTACTCTACCGGACCAGGAGGTCCGGTACAGCCCAGGCTATACCCCCGCGGAGCTGCGCTACAGACCCCCGACTCTATACACGGGTGAGCACGACGCACGACCCGCACCGAGGAACAGCACCTGGACAAGCGGGCCATGGTACACTGCCGGTACCAGCCCATACCAAGGAGCGGGAGGAGACTCGCCTAGGAGGCCTCTCCCCCAGCGCTCGCCGATGTATCCACAGTCAGCGTCATACATTGGCACGCCTATGGTGCCCGACTTCACCCAAGAGAACCGGGCCCAGTATACAGAACTCCGCATGTGTCTGGAGACCATGTTGGTGGATGTATTGGATGAACGCCACAAATACGCCATCCTACTGAAGCACTTAAAGGTACCCCGCGCACATAATATAGCGCTCGCCTACGCGACTTCCACCACCCCATACACAGCAGCGCTGGTAGCATTGGACCAGAGGTATGGGCGCATATGGGATTACGTGATCCAGGAGATCCGACACATCGACCGCTTACCCCCAGCAATAGACAATCGAGCACTGGACGACCTGTCCATCAGAGTGCAGTCCCTGGTAGGGATGTTGGGAGCGCAAAGAGAGAAGGGGAGGCATGAACTTTACGCCAACTCAAATGTGGAAAGGATTCTGGAGAAGCTGCCGCCCGCTCGTCAGGAGCGCTTTAGGCGGCAGAGGGACCACAGAGACCCGAATGGCCCCGAACCGAACCTCCTCGATCTAGCAGACTTCCTGGCGAGAGAAGTCAGCAGCCTACGGCTAGATACATTCGGACGGAGCACCCCTGGCTCCAGAGAAGGAACCAGACGACTAAATGATGGAAGAAGATCGGTGACTGTGATGCACCAATCGGAGTCAGTACCGAGCAGCAGGAGCCACAGTACCCCCTCCAGAACGGAGAAGTGGAAGATAGTGTGCCCCTACTGTGAGAAAGAACACTGGCTAGCGCAATGTGACTCCTTCCCCAAGCTGAACGCGGAGGAAGCAGGTCAATGGATAAAGTCCAACAAGCGCTGTTTTCGCTGTGCGCGCTCACACATGGCAGCCGAATGCCGCTTAAAGAAAAGGTGCACCAAGTGCGATGGAGCCCATCTGGACATACTTCACGACAGTAACAGACGGCGCCCTTCACCTGCACCATCCAGCCGCAAAGCGAGCGTCATGTACATCGATCCCGCCAGCAGCAGTGGAGCCCGAGTACTCCTAAAAGTAGTGCGTGTGACACTAAGCTACCAGAATAAAGTCCTGGACACTTACGCCGTCCTCGATGACGGGTCAGAGAAGACCCTGCTGCTCGCCTCCGCTGCGGCCCAGCTAGGGCTGCGGGGAAGCGAAACCCAAATGACAATTCGGACAATAAGACGAGATTTGAAGACGATAAAGGGCGAGAATGTCTCATTCTCTATCGCAGCAAGCGGCCAGCCTGAGCGACGGTACCAGATTGCAGACGCTTTCACCAGCCAAGAAATAGGACTGTCGCGGTACACATACCCCGTCGCCAAGCTGATGGAGAAATATGCACATCTGCGCAAGTTACCGATCCCGCTCATAGACAATGCTATGCCGACCCTGTTGATAGGCTCCGACCATGCAGACCTCATTGTCCCGATAGACCGGGTTCATACCGGACCCCGAGGCTGTCCTGCAGCAGTCGAGACCCGTTTGGGATGGACTCTCCAAGGCCCGCTCGCCAAATCTCTCAACCGAAGTACAGCCACTAGATGTCTCCACTCCCGAGTCACAGAGGGAGAAACCGCACTCCTGCAACACGTAGAGCGGCTATGGAGCTTGGAACAAATGCCCTTTAAGAATGGAAAGAAAGACATTCGCTCTAAAGATGACATTTACGCCATTCACCTCCTCGAGACAGGGACCAAGAGAGTCCCGGTCAACGGCGTGTTGAGATACGCCACGCCACTCCTGCGGCGAGAAGGAATGCCTACTTTCCACGCCAAGACAGACGCCATAGAACGGTACCTGCTGAACACGGAGCGGCGCTTAGCCAAGAACCCCGCCCAAGAGAGTGTATACCGCGCTGAGATTGAGAAGCTCATCACAGCGGGACACGTCACAAAGATGGACATTAAAGAGGCTGACCAGACCACTGAATCGTGGTACGTGCCCCACCACAAGGTCCATCACAACGGTAAAGACCGCATAGTATTTAACTGCAGCTACCAGATCGGATCCCAAAATCTGAATAAAGAGTTACTGCCCGGTCCCACACTCGGCCCCTCCCTACTCGGCGTTCTACTCCGCTTCCGCCAGGAAAAGGTGGCCATCAGCGGGGACATTAAAGGAATGTTCCTGCAGGTGAGATTAGTAGAGGCGGACAAGCCCCTGTTACGGTTCCTATGGAGAGAGAAGCCAGGAGATGAGCACCCAGCCATCTACCAATGGGAAGTCCTCCCCTTCGGAACGACGTGCAGCCCCTGCTGTGCGACATTTGCACTACAGAAACATGTAGCAGAGGACCCAGCAGCGGACGAAGAGGTCCGACACAGCGTAAAGAACAGCTTCTACGTAGACAACTGTCTACAAAGCCTTTCAACCCAGGAAGAAGCCGAGGCTCTCCTGATTAAACTCCGCGCCTCATTGATCAAAGGCGGCTTTGATCTCAGGCAGTGGGCCAGCAGCGATCCGCAAGTACTGCGCAGCCTCTCCTCCGAGGACAAGGCAGCCAGCAGCGAGACCTGGATGGCTACAATCCCGGGAGAAGCCCAGGAGATGACCCTGGGATTGGTGTGGCGATTCAAAACAGATTCGCTTCACTACAGACACAAGTCCCTGACTACGGAACAGGGAAGGCCGGCGGCGGCGCCGACCACCAGACGGAGTGTGTACACAACACTCGCCCGACAATATGACCCGCTAGGATGTATTCTACCGTACACCACCAGGGCAAAAATGATTGTACGAGCATTGTGGGACAAGGACCAGGGCTGGGACGACCCCATTCCCGCACACCTTGCATCCACCTGGAGAGAGTGGGAGATGGAGCTCCACTCACTCCCAGGCGTTAATATGCGCCGAAGCTACTTCCCACCCACGGTGAGGCCAGAGACATGTAAAATGGACTTACACGTCTTCAGTGACGCCTCAGAGGTCGCATACGGATCAGTAGCCTACTTGCGGGCCCAAGACCAGGGGGGAGAGATCTACACAGCATTTGTCCTCGCCCGCTCGAGAATAGCCCCACGCAAGCAACAATCTATCCCACGTCTAGAGCTCTGCGCAGCCCTAGCCGGAGCGCACCTAGCCACGCTCATCCAACGTGAGCTCACCATACCGGTGTCTAGAACAATCCTGTGGTCAGATTCCACGACGGTACTCGCCTGGATCAAATCGGACTCATGCAAGTACAAAGTCTTCGTGGGAGTCAGAGTCACCGAGATTCAAGACTTAACCGAAGAGTTAACCGGAGAAACAGAGTGGCGCTACGTTGATACAAAACAGAACCCAGCTGACGTCATCACCCGGGGGATGCCCCTGGATGACCTCACCCGTCGCAATGTCTACAGTGACGGCCCCGCATTCCTAAGACTCCCGGAAGGACAGTGGCCCATGCCTATCCCGAGGGAAGCAAGTCCAGAGGAGGTGGAAATTAAGAAGTCTGTGTTCTGTGGATTGAGCACCGCAGCCTCCACCGACCCTAACATAAACGATTGCACGTCCATAGAGAGTGCACAACAAAGAACATTCCTGCGGTACCACCCGGAGTGCAAGTCCCCCGCTGATATGTCAGCAGCTAACTACGAGGAAGCAGAATTGCTTCTACTGCAGCGAGCCCAGAGAGACTCGTTCCCCGATGAATTGGCCTGTCTACAGGGAGGAAAGCCCGTCCCATCCGACAGCAGATTAATTCACCTGGCCCCCGAGAGCGACGCTCACACCCTCATCAGAGTGGGTGGTCGCCTACGCAGAGCCCCCAATCTACCGGATGACATTAAATACCCGATCGTATTGAACAGCCGACACAAGGTCACAGAGCTGATTATAAAGAAATACGATGAGGATGTACATCACGCAGGAGCAGAAAGAGTCTTCGCGGAAATCAGACGTCGTTACTGGATCCTACAAGGAAGAGAGGCGGTACGACGCTTCCAACGAACATGTCTAGACTGCCGCAAGTGGCGCGCGCAGCCCAGCATACCAAGGATGGCTGACCTTCCTCCATGTCGCCTCCGAATCGGTGACAAGCCATTCCACTCAACGGGTATGGACTGCTTTGGCCCGCTGCACATAAAGAAAGGAAGAGGAACCGAGAAGCGGTGGGGTATTGTATTCAAATGCATGACCACCAGAGCGATACACATCGAGCTTCTCCCGACCATGAGCACAGACTCATTCCTTATGGCCTTCCGTAGATTCATATCACGGAAAGGAAGACCGTCTACCCTATTGTCCGATCATGGGACAAACTTTAAAGGCGGCGAAAGAGAGCTGAGAGAGAGCTTCCAAGCTATGGGCCCAGAACTTAAGACCCACCTCGCTCCAGCACAGGTTGATTTCCAATTCAACCCCCCAAACGCACCCCACTTCGGTGGCACTTGGGAACGAGAAGTGCGCTCCATAAAGACAGCCCTGTACGCAGTACTTGGGGCCCAGACTGTGGCGGAAGAAGTCCTAATGACAGTCCTCACGGAGATTGAGGGAGTACTTAACTCGAAGCCCCTCGGATATGTCTCCAGTGATGTGGCGGATATCGACCCAGTTACCCCCAACACACTCCTGATGGGGTGGCTAGATCCCACATTACCCCAGACAATGTACCGGCCTGAAGAAGCGAACGGCCGACGAATGTGGAGGTACAGCCAAGTATTAGCCGACAAGTTTTGGAACAGTTTCCTACTGCACTACCTACCGTCTCTACAGACCCGCCAGAAGTGGGTAAAGGAGAGAGACAATTTGACAGAAGGAACAGTCGTCATGATTATTGATCAATCACTGCCCAGAGCTATGTGGCCGGCCGGCCGCGTAAGCAAAGTGATCACCGGTGCCGACGGCAAGGTCCGAGCAGCTGAAGTGCTCGTCCAGGGTCGCACTTACACCCGTCCCGTGGCAAGGCTCATAGAACTGCCTCGACTCCCAGACACAATCGATGATGACCATGACCCTACAACCCTATGACTTTGTGAAGTTGACTGACCCCTACAGCAAACCCTTATGTGTAAATAGACAACGCGATTAATCTGTCTCTGTTTAACTGATTAGGTCTGGGACCTATTCAGGGGGTGGCTGTTGTGAAGGGCCAGATTAAACCGAATATATATATTTATTTATATATATATATTTAATTGTATTTGTATATTCTCTAATATTCCCTGATATCCCTTGTATATTCCTTGTACAATATGCATTGAATATCCATTCTAGCCTACTGAACATCCCATAATAGTCTCCATTCTACTATTGGTCGAGACCTTGGTGCCAGGCTGCCATACCCCTCAGACCCAGTTCAAACGTACCGCTCGACATGTACGAACAAGTCCTAGTTCCGCGTAGGAATTTGGCTACCGCACCACTAATGGGACTATTTGTTCATAGTGCGTATATATACTGCGCTACTAAAGTAGGACTTTCTTTTTCAGTCCAGTTTCTTACCCTCCAATAGAGTCACAGACGTAAAGCCTCCCCGCGATGCCACGTGTGGGAGTAAGGCCAAGTTCGGCCTACCATCGGTATTGAGACATCGTGTATATTAATATTTGAATAGTCATATTTGGCACTATATCGTCGAGTTGGACGTAGTCTATTAAGCTAATAATAGTCTGTTAATATATAGTGCTTCGTGCGGTGAGAATACTACCGTAGTCAGTACCCCATCGTTTCGGGCAGAGAACTGGCTGCTTACCCAGGGTGGTTGACCCTATGTGAAGCTGCACCCGAGGAGCCCCAGAGCCGACGAGCGAGTGGACCTGTATACCGGATTATTCTACCGACGACAGCCCGCCTTCCCAGGCACGGATTATGCTTTGGATACTTTGATTATTCTATGGATAAAGACCCCCGACACTACCGTGTGTTGGAACCCCCCCCCCTGGAGAGGACGCAAGGTGAGGAGACGCTCTGCAAGACGAGGTCTCTCCACATCTCTCCCCCGTGGACCGGAGAGAGCCGGCCCACAAAGAGTCCACCTGCTTTCATCTGTGGTCCAAGGATCGCCGGCGCATTGAACGGCACTACAGTGGGTTCACCTGGGATACCCTTGGCCGGACGAGGCAGCTGGATTCTACCCCCCCCCCCCTCCTACTCCTGTCGGCTTACAATCGACCGGATTAACCCCCTCTAGTGTATCCAGCCTATAATCATTAAAGTATCATTGCTGTTATTCCTTAACTATTCCAGGTCGTATATTTACCACCTGCGCCTTCAGAGATTGGACATTATCTATTGATATACCGACGAATACTCCTTGCCATAAAAGTGCATACTATTTCAATTCATAAATGTAATTAAGTGATTAAGTGTTTATTCTACACACCATCGCTGTGTAGGAAATAAAGACCTGCTTCTAATTCGTACATTTGTGTTGGATCCGTTTCATCTACGTGAGAGTGTTCATGATAATATATTTATGCCGTGTACTGGGTGGCCGAATATTAAGTACAAAGGTAGTGGTAGTAAGTATCATATCTAGTAATACAGTCAGGGAATTGTACCCCTCAGTTACAGTTAGCATTAGGCTAACTAACGTTACGTCCCTAACCCCAACACGAATCAGCGATCTTTTTGTCAGACTAAACTCTCCGCTCGGTGGCAAATTGTGTTGATGTCGGTTTTGTTTCATCAATAAATGAGGCAGAATACACAGTGACTGTATCCTTTTTTATTGCACTTGTTTCTTGCTGCAAACATACAAAAGACATCCTACGCGAGACATTAAAGATGGCGGCGTTCTGTTTTCGTTCAGACTCCCCAAACAGTGACGCGTCTCTCTTCTGACCAATCAGTGGTCTGCAGTTTTTCACGTGACATTTCTGGAGCTCTCATGCTGATCACCAGCAGCCCTGCCTCCCCACACGGAGACAAACTGAGTACTTTATTTTAGTGGAAAAGCAACATTAGATTCGGCTCATTAATATGCAAGCCACACCTGTTGTGACGTCGGCGTTTGATAAGCTTTTTTGATTCGCGCGTGCATGTTATTCGTGCGTGGACCTTTTTAACTCTTTCAGAGTGGCATTTCCGGTGTCAAATGGAAAAAAATAAATAATGAAATTATATACCAATGATGTAAACTACCCATAATTGATCAGTAGGGTTTAACCTAGAGGTTGGGCTTTAAAGATAAAAACAAATGTAATTGAGTTTACTCAAGCATAGTAACAGACACTGGGAATACATTCCCTGAGATCCATATTAAAAAAAAGTCTGTAAATGTCTATTCTACGTTCTTATGGAATGAATGAGATACAAAAATATTTAAAAGAAAATAAAGAATTTATTTTAAATTAATTTTGAGTTAATTTTCATAACGCGATAATTGGCTGTGTAATTAATTTATCTAATTAACGCAATAAACTGACAGCCCTACTAAAATGGCATAATAGGCCTAATGCAATTGTTGGATCTGATCCGCAATGCCTAGTTTTTCAGTTTGATCTAAATTTCATGAACTAGGAAGTGCCGCAGAAAGTGAGCCAAAACCACCTGTTTGAGGCGGAGTGAGTCTGACTTGCTGCACACACAGCTTGTACAGCTTTAACTAGGTGCCTATTCACCACAAAAACATGCATGTTTGTAAAATAGACCACACAAATTAAAAGTATTAAACTGGGTAAATGGCCATAGCATGGGCTCTTTAAACGGGGAATCCTCGGGTGCAGCGAGCCTCCCCTCCTCTCCTCCACCCATCCCTTCTTCCAACGTCTTCGCTTCATCCGATATATTGTGCACTTTCTCCAAGTTAACTCTCCCACCCACACACGCTCACTGTAATTGTTTGACTATCGTAGCGCTCTCACTGACAGCGTGGCCTCTCTGTGCATGCCTGCCATTGTCGTAATTGTCGGTGGGCGTTATTATTATTATTATCTCATGTTGCGTTTTGACTAGTGTTTTGGGATGGAATTCTGCGTGCAGACGATGCTGTAACGACTCGAGACGATGGAGCCCCACTGTCACACGATTGGCGCATATGTCACATGACGTGCTGTAAAGACCCGCCCTACTCTGCCTCTGATTCGCAGACTGTGGGTGGGGAATGTGATTGGACCAAAGCAGAGTCACTCACAGACAGTGGGTCCAGTCACTAATAGTTGTGATAGCCGCGGGACAGATTCTTGTGTATTTAAAAGTACTGCCAATGTAGCCATCAGGTGATCGCCATGGATAGAATCAGACATGCTTTGTTTACGCTTCTAGGCTACTGGCGCATGCCTGTGATGTAAGCAGTACGCGCGACGAGAGCCTTGACAACCCTTTCGTCATCGTTTTATGTGGTTTGACAGTTTAGATGATAGCGCAAAGGTTTATCGTTTCTAGGAATTCCACCCAGGAAGGTGGTCTCACTTTTTTGCGGTTTCTCCCCGTAAAAACGCCGTTTCTGTATAAACGAAAGGCACATCCGAAAAAATATTTTTGCGGATTCACCTGCTAGCGTTTCCGTCTAAACAGGGCCTCAATTAGCGCAGCGTGTCAATGTCTGCCATCCAGGAGTTCATATGAAGTCTCTTCCACTTCTAGCTCCGACCTTCGGTGCCATATCGCCGGTCCTCGCGGCACATTCTGTTAACACTCTTGTTGCTGTGTATGTGATTGTAGTTCTTGCACGATTCATCTTGGGAGATACTGTATGCGCATTAAAGGCTTCGCAAACCGGCTTCGCAGGGGCTCCCACGGCCATATGGGCTCCTTTCCAGCCGAAAGACACTCAGCACCTTATTAAATATCATTAGCAAAGTAGAATCCAATCACTTCTTCAGCGCCTCCAACCTAAATGCCTCCCCTCGCACTCACACACTCAAGTGGACTTCTAGGACCTACATTTAATTGGCCGCTGTACTTGTGCGATAATGTTTGTGGTACGTAGAATAACTCTGGAAGCAGCAGCATCCTCGTCTCCTCTCACTTCTGCTCCCTAATGCGCGATACTCCGCGGCTCAGGGAGCGAGCCCCTGTAAGTGCGCTTGGCCCCTCTAGGTGTCAAGCACCCTTAGATGAAACGTTGACATTGTCTAATTTTGGACTAATTAAATATCCCGTCATCAGGTCACAGTGCCCGAGGGGCTTCCTTTCTGTGGGCTTGTCAGATGGGTTTTAACACGCGATAACGTGGTGCGCTGCAGGCGCCCTCGGCCCCCGTCAGTCCTGTGCGAGGCTCCGCTTTATGCTCATCATTCGCTGTACGCTGCCCGAAAACGCTGCCCTGGAATAGTGCTGGTCGTAATGAAGCCCAGTGGGACGCCATGTTATTCTGTCACCTTATAGACACCACTTACAGTACACTCCCCTCTTCTAGTTCTCTCTCTCTCTCTCTCTCTCTCTCTCTCTCTCTCTCTCTCTCTCTCTTTCTCTCTCTCTCTTTCTTTCTCTCTCTCTTTCTTTCTCTCTCTCTCTCTCTCTCTCTCTCTCTCTCTATATATATCTCTCTCTGTCACTGCTATCATCTCTCTCGTCCACCCTCTATTCTCTCTCTCTCTTCGTCTCCCCATCATTCCCCTCTTTCCCCATCCCCCTCGTTCTCCCTCTCTCAACAATACCACAAACATTTGTCAAGCGATGGCATATCAATTTTGGACTGTTTATCGGTTTTGTTTGTACTGTATATTGTTTTTTTGTTTGTAGGCCTACTGTATGTTTTTTTTAGAAGTGCTCTGTTGTTGTTCGAGTAACTTATTAAAGAGTTTTTAAATGTCAAATGTCCTTTCCTCTCTCTCTCTCTCTCTCTCTCTCTCTCTCTCTCTCTCTCTCTCTCTCTCTCTCTCTCTCTCTCTCTCTCTCTCTCTCTCTCTCTCTCTCTCTCTCTCTCTCTCTCTCTCTTTATCTCTCTCTATCTCTCTCTCTATCTCTATCTCTCTCCCTCTCTTCATCTATCCCTCTCCCCTGTCTCTTTCTCCCTCTTCCTGTCCTTCTCTCTTCTCCCTCTCTCCCTCACGCCATTCCTCCCTCTCTCTCTTGCCCCTCTCATGGTGTCTCTTCCTCCCCGTCTCCACAGAGAACCAGCTCCTCCTGCAGCAGACCACTGAGACCTTATATCAGCTGTTCAACGCCAGCCTGACAGACGGGCGCATCCCTCTGCTTCTAAACCACCTGACCTCCCAGGTACCACCATCATGTACCCGTATTTCATTCACTCAGGGCAAAACAGTTGGAGGTGACAACACTAATTGACCTATTTGCTGCCCGGATTACCAGACGACTGCTCTACCTCCCGAGCTACTGTTGCCCCCAAATATACATTAAAAAAAAACAGAACTCTCACAGATTGCAGTAAAGATGTTTACAGATAGAATTGTGTGTTTAACCTGCTGAGAGCTACTCCCATTTCGGGGGGTTCTGGGGGTGGGTGTGTGTGTGCGTGTGTGGGGGGGGGGGGGGGGTCATGTGTAGATGTAACATAGAAGTGTTATACAACCATATGAAAGCTGGGGCCCTGAAGACCAATTTGAGGTGCAGCTTAGCGCATCTTTGTACTGCGTGCAAGCAACCACAAAAAACTTGCGGTGAAGCATTTTAGCCTCCCATTTCCGTGTAAGCTAGCATGACATGGTTGGTATCTCCAGCACGTATTCCTCAAGGTCTGTAGTTTAATATGATACCACTATCTTTGCTCTAGCTTTAAAATTAGCCTGCCGCAGCCTCTGAAAGATAGCAATGTTGACCCGTGTCCGACTCAGAGGGTTAAATGCATCTGTATCCCAGCTGATACTGGCATATCCCAGCCATCATATTTGGGTTTCTCGTAGTCGAGTTTATGAGCTTATCCTGGTAACAGGGATATAGTGTTTACATTGGGAAACTCATAGGCAGAATATTGTAAACACATACCCATTATCAGCTTCCCTTTCTGTTCTTCCTTCTCTCTCTCTCTCTCTCTCTCTCTCTCTCTCTCTCTCTCTCTCTCTCTCTCTCTCTCTCTCTCTCTCTCTCTCTCGTGCTCTGGATTAGGAACATTTAAAGGTGCAATCCGTAATCCAAATGTAAACAAATACGTATACAAGATTAATTCTTCATGAATCTAGACGCATCCAGACAAAAATATTTATACACTAAGATTGGGTCTTTAAACCGTGCAAATGACTCCCTGTCGCTCCAGGTGTGCGCGATCGAGACCTTCACGTCCATCCAGGAGCTGATTCTGGCGCTGTCCGTGACCCCGGGGCTGGTGTGTGAGAGTCTCCTGCCCAGCCTGCAGATCCTGGCCCAGAGCTTGGAGGACAGCTCGGAGCTGTCCAACGCCATCTTCCAGACCTTCATCGGAGACCCTGTGGACTACAAAGTCAAAACCAACTGGTACAAATTCAAAGTCAAAGTCAGCTTTATTGTCACTTCTCGTAATGTGCAAGACATACAGATAAATCAAATAGCGTTTCCCCCTTCCCACGGTGTATATCAAAAAGATCTAATATAAACATAAAGTAACATATAGGACACTATAAACATAAAGTAACATATATGGACACGATGTACACACAATGTATACAGGACTATATACAATATAAACAGTAGCTGAAAAAATTTATGTATGAGTGAAATAAATAGGAGGTAAAAGATAACTACAAAAGATGCTTCCTGAACGGGAAACAGGGACTTGAACCACCCGACTTTGGACTTGAGGCTGACCCATGTCACAGATTTGATGACAAGAGTTGGAAGAGCAAAATAATGACCCAACTTGTGTTCTTGAGTTGACTTTGATCTATGGTATGATGACTTGAAAAAAGAAAAAGAAAAAAGGTGTCTTCAGGTGTCTCTACTTGTTTGACATAGAGTACAGATACAGATTGTCCTGCTACTGAGAGGATTTTTGTCTTAATGTTGTCTGGCTGCATTGTAATAATTCAGTCAATTACATATAAAGTACATAATATAAGTAAATTCTTTATGCACACAATTTCACAGTTTGAAAGTTCGTACCACTTGCTTCGGCGTGCTTGTCAAGGCCTTGAGTCTTGAAGTGAGACGTTGCCTTTTTGATTTTGGACTTGAACTTCATAACTCACTTTAGCCAAACTGTGTTTTCGGGCCTCAATTAATACTCATCTCAAGCCAAGAACAGTGGGAGAAAGTTTGTGCAGGTGTAGCCGTTTTCCTTTTCTACACTGTGTAAAACAACAAGGAAACACTAGTGTCCAGAGTCAAAACACTCAAAAAGTTTCTAGGATCCTGAATTTTTTTTTTTATTATATTTTAAATACATTCAATTATATGTTCTACACAGAAAATCAGGTTTGTGACTAGTGCAAGGGTGACCTGTTCCCGTTTCTGCCCTAAACATATATACCACAACTATGCTATTTGCTAATGTGTTTTTCTCTGTGTGTGTGTGTGTGTGTGTGTGTGTGTGTGTGTGTGTGTGTGTGTGTGTGTGTGTGTGTGTGTGTGTGTGTGTGTGTGTGTGTGTGTGTGTGTGTGTGTGTGTGTGTGTGTGTGTGTGTGTGTGTGTGTGTGTGTGTGTGTGTGTGTGTGTGTGTGTGTGTGTGTGTGTGTGTGTGTGTGTGTGTGTGTGTGTGTGTGTGTGTGTGTGTGTGTGTGTGTGTGTGTGATATTACAGGACCTCTGTATTTAGTGAGATGTTGGGCTTGAACACCACTAGCCTGTTGTCTCTCAATATTAACACCTCTGCTCCTGGTAAGACGCCTTCTACCTCATATTGTTAAAGGTCATGTATTATGAACACAGACACAGAAACAGCCTGTCGAGAACAGGACTGAAACAGAGGGGTATAGAGGGTGCTAGAATGCATAATCTGAGTGGTATTTTCAGCATATAAATATTTTGGGGACCTCAGAAACCTATATTAACTTGTTGAATAATATGTGGCCTTTAAGATTTCACAATATTTCATGATATAAATGCTGCTTTCTTAATCTTAGTTGATTAGTTGATAATTGACAGTTTAGTCGACCAAGACTCTGCTAGTGGATTAATCCTTTTTTAATGTTTTTTTTTATTTATTATTATTATTTTCGGAAAAACACATCTCTGGTAAGCACTACATTTAAAGAGGCACTACTGCAAGATTGCACGTACGGCAGGAAACGCAATTTTACAGATTGTGTCGATGAAATCAACTAATCAATTAGTCGACTAAGAATATCTGAGGCTGAGGACAGCACCGATTGTCTCACGATTGATGACCATGGCGTATCTATCGCTGCCATACCCTTTCCACAGGTGTCGTGACGGTAGGGGAGATGGTCAGGAACAAGACGGCCTTCGTCCTGGACATCCAGCGGTATGCCACCTTCAACCCCCAGGTTCTCAGCCTCCTAATGGACACACCTCTCCCCAACAACAACATGGTGGTGAGAAGCCCTGAGCATGTACCACAGAGACCACTTACTCTCAAACACACACACACACACACACACATGCGCATGCAGGGCCGCCTGGGAGAAATGCGAGGCCCTGTGTGAGATTTAAACGCGAGCCCCCCCCCCCCCCCCAAAGGTAAAAAAAAGAAAAAAAATATATATATATAATTTTTAAATTTTTTTTTTCATACAGTCAACATATTCGTAAATAATAGCGCTGCCCGAGGCTGGGCATGATACAGTCAACATATAGCAAGAGAGAGAGCGAGAGAGAGCTCCCGTTCTACAGTCAATATACAGTGTACAGAGAGAGAGACACATTGGAAAGAAATTGAAATGCTATTTGGCCCTAAACAGAGAGTACACAGTGGCAGAATACCTGAGCACTGTGACTGAAGATCCTTGACTAGGTACAGACTCAGCGAGCACAGCCTAGCCATCGAGAAAGGCCGCCATAGGCAGACTGTGTGTGTTAGAAAGAGAGAGAGAGAGAGAGAGAGCATGTGTGTTTGTCGTGTGTGTGTGTTAGAGAGAGAGCATGTATGAGAGAGATAAGCAAAGATGACCCCCTAAAGGATATTCAACTTTTAATGAAAGAACAAAACAGAAGGAAAAGATAACTTCACAAAGGCAACATGAATATACATAGATCCAAAAGGACAAAGATCAACACTTAAATCCAAAGAGAAGAGGGTCTATACCAGAGAAAACAAAGCAGCAAGGAGCCAATGGCCGACAGCTAAAGGCTAGCCAGGTAGGCTACTGACACCAGGCCACACACAGCTTTGGCCAACGGCCCAACGCTACCCAAGCTACACAAACGACCAAGACAATGAATTCACACACAGCACATGTCGTATCTCCAAATGTTGTGAAGTAACATATGTTTTGCCTGGAAAAAAACATCGTTATTAACAAAACATTCGGGAGGGGAAGGAAGGAAGAGTGGGGTAATGTCATGACATTTTCATTAATCTTACCTGCACCAAGGAACGCAGGGCGAAAGGCCGCAACACAGGTCTCCACGTTGACGAAAGGCCTCTCACTGGCGGGACAAAAATAAGCTATGGCCAGAGCCTTGTCATGGTGCAGGCCCGACTACATCTTCTGTCAAAGATGATGTCGTAGTCAGAGTGCCAGAACCCCCTGCTATTCTCACGGCTAATGTCAATGGTCGTAGCACAAGCTAACAGCTAACTCAAGGCTAACTGATAGCATCAAACGAACGTTCCCAGCCAAGCGCAGCCGGAAGCTAACGTCGTAGCTAAACAGCTAACTGGCTAACAGTTAGCTCAACCCGGCTATCGCTAACCATTAGCTAACGCAGAAGCAAGCTATGTGGCTACCACTGAAAAACTGTACAATGTGATAAAAGCAATACAGGTGCTGACACCAGGCCACACACCGTTAGCTACTAGTAGTACTACAACAGCTAGTCGGCCAGTTTAGCTCCAGAGAGAGAGAGAGAGAGAGAGAGAGAGAGAGAGAGAGAGAGATGTCCACGGCGGGAATAGAATAGAGTTAATAGAATAGGTTAAAAACTCACCAAACGTCCAAGAGGATGGAGACAACCGCGTGGCGTTGACGAAGTTCATCTGCCAAACGACCATCCTCTTCATCTTGGCTGCATGCGCTGTCTCTAGGTTAGCTAACGCTAGTTAGCCTTTAGCTAAGCTAGCTACTAGCCGACATCATCATGGCTATATCCCGACTGCACCATGACAAGGCTCCGGCCATTTGTCCCGCCAGCGAGAGGCCTTTCGTCAACGTTCCTTGGTGACCGACCGACTGATAATGACCGACCTCTTCGTCTTGGCTGGCATAACTAAGCATAATAGTCAAAAGCTGCACGCGCGAAATAGTCAAACGCAGCTGACGCACGCCGGCGTACTACACATGATGTAAGTAACCACTCCCTTCGTTGAAACCAATAGTATGTCTGCTGCAGAGCCCCAGAGCTCCAATAGTGAGTATGTCTGCAGACCCAGGAACAAGTCAGACACATTCTACAAACGTGTCTAATGTGAAATATATAAGCATATAAGCAAAACTAGATTTTAGGTCTGTGATGAAAAAGGGCCTCGCGGAAAGGGGGGCATCGCAAAAAAAAAAAAAAAAATGAACAAAAAATTAAAAAAAATTTTTTATTTTGCGAGGCCCCCCTTCCCGCGAGGCCCTGTGCGACCACACTGCTCGCACACCCCCTGAGGCGGCCCTGCGCGCATGCATGCACGCACACACACACACACACATACACACACACACACGCTGACTTAGGCCAACATTTAGGATATCGCATCACATTCAGCAAAAAAACAAGCACAAATTGTCAAAAATAAACAAAAATAATATTTCATCTAGAATTTGCTCCCAATTGTCTTGACTTAAACACACACATGTGTGCACACACACACAAACCATATTGTTGAAGCAAGCAGATTGTTGGGTGTGGTTCTGATTCTGAAGAATCAGTCAAACTAAGCTTTTGTTATGGCTCTTTGTTGACTCTGTAAGTCTGTAATCACAAACGTTGCTTTCCGGATGTTAAAGGAGTACTTTGAATTCCAGTAAATTATTTTTCTCCACTTGACACCTGTCTCACTAGAGGAAAAGGTTTACACATAATGTCCTTTTGTTTCACAGAAAAGTTATGTTAGCTTTATTAGCATTCCTCATTGAAACCAAGGGGCAATACTAGCATAACGCTTGCAGCTTGGTTTCAGTGATGGATGCTAATAAAGCTAGCATGGCATCTCTGGGAAACTGAAGGACAGTATGTGTCATCTTTTTCCTCCAGCGAGACAAGTGTTAAGTAAAAAAAAAAAGAAGAAAAAAAAAGGAATCAACTGAAATCCTAAATCTCAAAGTACTCCTATAAGAGACGGCGAAGAATGGAATAGGTCAGTTGAGAGCGCCTCTGTCTCCTCACAACAAAGTCATCAGAGCATGGATAATTGTTCCACTTCTTGGTTTATCTGTCCATTACGTATCTTCCACTGCAGTCAGCTCAAGTGGCTCTGTGACAAGGCTGGTCATATGTTGTGCACTGAAAGGCTTTAAAACACCATGAGAAGCATTCCTACAAAAATATAGCATTCATGTCCATAAAAAGCAAGTTACAAACACATCCCTTGGCAGGTACTATGCAAAAATAACCTCTCACCACGAACCTATACAACTATACAAGGTTAACTCCTGACAAATGTCCATTTACTGTTTTGAAATGAATGTAACAATGAATTATTGTGACACATGAATAATGAAATATAGACAATCCAGACATAGCCTACAGACTTTCTTACACAATTACAATAAAACCATGGGTGTATGAAGGAGCCCGGCTCAGTGTAGTGCTAAACAATATGAATTTAGTTTGATATGATACTAGAAAGAATCCAATACCTTTTTTGGCAGTAATATGGGCAATTTTAAAGTAATTTGTACAGCATAATGCATGCCTCCTTCTAGCCCAGATAAACCACGCAATATGAGGAGTTATATACCACACAATATGAGAAGATAGGTCATCCGTGGGGAAATAACTCATTCCAAAGAGAAGAACACTTTGCATGTCTATTTCATGAGACAGGTGCGTAGGAGAGGGACGAGTGAATCGATAGTTGCAAACAAACTCCCACACACTGCCTAACTTGCAATGATTTATTTGCAACAGGGGGAATGTGATTTTCAGCCACTCCCTATTTAAGATCACTTCTCATTGTCACAAACCATTTGCCTGGTGATGGAGGTACACGTATCGTTGCAAGTTAAAACAGTGTGCGGGAGTTTGTTTGCAACTTTAGATCAATCGTTCCACAATCTTCCATCAAATACATACTGAAGGAATATGTAACCACATCAAAAGAGAACTATAGAATTATAGGATAGGGAATTTGTTTTTTATATTGTCATGGACCAGCACTAGCAAACGTGTTAGATTAGATTAGATTCAAATGTATTGTCATTATACAGTACGGGTACAGTACAACGGAAATAAGTTTGGCATCCAACCAGAGTACAAATGTAACAGTAAAGTTCAATAGTAATGTACAGGTGATTAAACTGGGTATAAAATATATATACAGCAGTAGGTTCAGCTATATGTTTAACAACACAACCATGGCATAGTATTTGGGCTATTTTGACTACTGCTATCGTTTGCTGACCTCGTAAACCCTGTGTGCGGTCCTGTTGTCATGGTAGCATGTGTGTCTGTTATACTGCAGAGCTGCGTATAGGTTGTTGAGTGCACTGCACTGTGCCACTAAAACAAATCCCTATACAGTGCCCTATACAGGGCAGCTCTGGCTGCAATTGTAGCTTACCACCACCGGTATGACTGTGTATGAACGAATAATGGACTCTGTGAAGCGCTCTGAGTCAGAGAAGAGCGCTATATAAATCCAATCCATTATTATTATTATTATTATTATTATTATTATTATTATTATTATTATTATAGTGTTTATATTTGGTGAACAGAAAATGTGTGTGATTTTCCGCCCTGTAGATCCTGTCCAGGCTGGTGAACCTGCGTCACTGTGGCAACCCGTCGCCGCTGTATACCAACCAAACAGATGAGACGATCTTCAGGACCTTCTGTTCCATGCGCGCAGAGCAGTGGTACAGCCTCGCCCTGCTGACAACCAGACACGTCAACACAGAGAAGCTCATCTACAGGGTGAGGCTTTTGGTCGTTGCACACTTTCATCAACCCATCGGCTCCACGGAAATGATTTGATTTCAGCAACTTCGGGTCATTGAGAAGCACTATATAAATAAAATTAATTATTATTATTATTATTATTATTATTATTTGATTTCATTTTTATTTGTCTCGAACATAGAAACATAAAACAAGTTTAAAAAACAAAAAGGTAAATAGTCAAAGACTATTTCCATACATGTTCCAGAAGGAACAGGGTGAAGTAAAAGACGTATCAAGCCCTGCCCCTTCCTTACAATATTTTACATTATAATTTAATACAAATAAAAATAATATAAAAATAATGAAAAATAAAATAAAAGTACATTTTCTATATAGCCAAATATCGAAATGAGAAAAATTATGGAAAGACGAGGAGGATGAACGTTTCTAACGATACTTTTACAGTTTCATAGCAGCCCGCCGTGTTCGTTTGAATATCAAGTGTCACCGAAAGACTTCAAGGAATCGCCTTAAAAGTGACACAGTGTTAATACACTTGAATGAGGCCATCGGAGAGTCAAAGTGTTACCAACAATATTTATATTATGGATGAATTAATAAGACATATCACAATTTAATAAAATAAATAATTTTTGCAGGCTATAATAAAAACACCAGACAGCCAAACATCACTTATATGCAAATAGACATAATATGTAACTACCAACTGAAAATGTAACATATTTTGAACCCATATTCAGTTTATATTTTGTACTATTTCTGATATTCCTTATGACTCTCGTGTCATCACATTTACCATAGGAAGAGAACAAGAAATAAGGAAGGCAGAGGAGCTGAGTGTCATTCTCGACGAACAACGAAGGTTCTAGTTCAAAATGTTTTGAAAGGACGTCTCACAAGTGAAAACACGGCCTATATATTCCACTCTTTCTCCTCTGACTCATGTCATTTTGATTTAGGGCAACCGAAAACAACTTCAACCATAAACTCGGGTCAGGTACATGTAAGTGGGGGGGGGGGGGGGGGGGGGGGTGGCGGCTGGGGGGGATACCCTGGCACATTCAACACATTCAATATGAACATTTACTGGTGAGGCATTGGTCTCCTGACCTCAGTGGGGTCCTCAGGTGACAGCATAACAAAGGTTATCCTATAACTAGGGCTGTCTTAAATACTTCGAAGCTTCAAAGCTTTGTTCAATGGCACAAGCTTTGAACATAAAAAAAAAAATCGAAGTAAAAAAAAAAAAAAATTAATTGTTTTTCAATTTAAATTTTTATTTTTTTTACTTCTATTTGTGTGTGTGTGTTTGTGCATGGGGCCATTGGGTGGGGCCGGGGGACAAATACACTGGAGGAAAGTAACCCAGCTCAGCACTGCCCAAATTATATCATCACTATTGCCTGTTTGAAGGATATCATCCTCAAACACATATATATACACCTACATGCCTTGTAGAATTCCACACATAAGAAAGAAAGATACTGGGATGAATAAACAAAATAGGAAATAAAATGTAGAAATGCATGCAATACATAAATAAATATGAATCTCCATATATAAAATAGAACATTTAGATAAGGTACTACTGAGATGTTTTGGTGAGTTCTTTGTTTTTTTGTGGAAGTAGCCCTTCTTAAAAATGCATGAACATTCACTGATAATTGGTCTGTAGTGGAGTCTACAAGGTCTACATTGCCGGACCATGTAGAATCCGGACCTTGTAGACTGACATAATTCTGTGCATAGTTTAGTCTACACAGGCCATATTTCAAATAATCAAAATCTTACTTCATTCATCTTAAACATTCTTGATTTGGGGGATTGGTAGTTCCCATGAAATCTGAAGTTGTTCAAACGACAACAGCGATCCACCTTGAATTAAATCACACAGCCGAGTGAAACCTTGTTGGCTGCGTCACAGTCACGAAAGGGGCTACTTAGAGCACATTTAAAAACAACAAAGTTTACCAAAGTGCTGTACAAGTCCCACAACATAAGATAAAAAAATCAAAAATCAAATAAAAAAAAATATATATATATAAAAATTATTATTATTTTCTTTTTTTGAAGCTTCGAATTAAAATCGAAGCTCGGCCCCGAAGCTTCGATTGCCAAAAAAAGCTTCGAAGGTCAGCCCTAGTTATATGATTAGCGTAGCTTTTCTGCTTCGCCTATGGGATACACTCAGCGCCTAATCCGCGTCAACTGAAAACTTCTCACATGCACCTTCCAACTACCCGACCACGCCCACCTCTGGCCAGCGCCCAGGTGTGGTGATCAGCTCCCCCTTCCGATTCTGAATTTCAACGAAACACAGCCAAGGGTCCTCAGGGCTGCGTGTAAAGCAGAAAAGCTACGCTAATCATATAACTAGGGTTATAGGATAGCCTTTGTTATATTTCATTAGCTACGCTTTTCTGCTTCGCCTATGGGACAACGGGCGAAGCAGGGCGCGTAGCCCAGACAAATGCACCCCCTGAGGTCCCCTTCACGACCATCAGAAAAACATGGGGTGGGGTCCGGCCCCCTCGCGCCTCCTCCTCGGAGGGTAGGACTCCAATCATGCGCAGTGGGGCGCAGTTACCCCCCAGTTACATGGCCGCGAGACAGAACCCCCCCGAAGGTTCCGATGAGGACCAAAGGTCCTCACCCGGATTTACGACAGCGCCCCTACCCCCCCCCCCCCCCCCCCCCCCCCCCCCCCCCCCCCCCCCCCCCCCAGGGCCACCGTGCTTCCTATTGAGCCGAGCGCCGAGAGAGGGAGTGCGCACGTGCTTGACCGACGAGTCACAAAGGGTGCCATGGGGGCCAGCTGTCCGAAACAGCTCCGCCCCCCCCTGTGACGGCAAGCCTGCCCCACCCATTCCCACACCGGAAGCTCCGAGGCAGCCACCAGTGAGCCTCCTGGAATGCTGGGGCCTACAGGTGACCAGTACAGCAGAGCATGGCTGACACCTGGTGGACACTAGGTTAAGACCGACCCCGCCCGGCGCGGCCAGGATGAGTCCTGTGTCCCCTAACGCAGCTGCCCCCCGTAAAAACAGACAGGGGGTGTGCGTTTTGGCTGTAAGTCACAGGGGCGCTAGAGGGACTGACCGCCCGAGAGCAGCATTCCACTGCCCCCCCCCCCCCCTGCCCTGTTACCCTCCCACCCTGGCTGCCTGGTTCCCAACGGCAGTGTTGACAAACACCCGGAACCCGGAAGCACTGACCTCTAACTACCAATACGTTAGGCTGTAGGGAGGCAGAATAGGCCCACTACCTCCCCACCGTATTGGGCCGGCACCCCACGTTAGGGGGAGTCTGCGAAGTCCGCCACGTGAGATGTGACATAGCCCAGTGGCGGAGGTCCCACATCAATGATTGACCAACCAATTGAACGGGTATCACACCGCACGCTCAATACACACAGCTGTTAAAAACAATCAGAGATGTGGAACTCAGTCTAAAAACTCTACTCGTCATCCACCCATATACGAGTTGGGGGAAAAACACAGCACAGTACCACCAGGGCCGTAGCCAGGGTTTAGAAATTAGGGAGGTCCATTTATTTTTTTGGCCCAGACCGGCCCACTATAATCGGTCGGACACCACCCACCAGTACACCATCCTTACGGTCCCCTTAAATATGCGTACCTACTGTACTATTCCCCCCCCCAACCCATTACAAAGCTGGGTAGTAAGTGCCATGGACAAGTGGACCAGTGTACTCACTCGCTCTTGGCTGAATCTTGTTTTGGGTGGTGATGTAAAAACACCTGCATCATAGCAGGCTCAGGATGGGCAACGTAGTCTATAGCCTGTTCATCCCTGTCTCTCTCCTCCACAACCTGGCTTGACTAGACATAAGGAGAGGGAGATGATTACAATTAACTGGTACATTCAGGTCCAGAATTGTTGGAATCCCCTGACAAAGATGTGCAAAAAGCTATACAATTTAAACAATACCATACTGGTAATGAGAAAATAGTTGTTTATTCAATGAATGCATGGAGCAGTTCCATCTTATTTCATTTGATACTAACTACTCAGTTCATACAGATTTCAAGTATTCAAATATCAATGATGAATATTGCATAAGGTTTACACAGTTAATAGATCACCTTCTTGTTTTATATTCATCTTATATGGCAATTAAATCAATGGTGTGTTTGTTTGGGGAGTTTGACCTATGTGCCTACCACGTGAAGGTGCATGATCAATGGACAGCACAAAAACAATTTGTGTAGGTGGAGACTAGAGCTACCACAGATAGTAATAAGTTATTAAGAGTAAGTAATCCATACCATATATATCCTAATAGTTACCTTATTACCATACTTGGCTGAAAACAAACTTTTCTGCCTGTTGTGAATGTGTTTTTCCCTGTAGGCTAATACATAAGTAGGCATACATTTTTGCAGTTGAGGAAAAATTTGCAGTTGAGTAGGCTATAATGTGCTGTGTTTTTATGTCTTCCATCGAGGACCACCTTGGAAATAAGTGTTAATGCTTGTTAATGAATGCTTTTAGGTGATATCCTCAGGAATACAAATTGGTCAAGATCATTTGTTTTTATGATGTGTTTTTAATTTCCAAATAAATCTAATCAAATAAAAAAGCAGTTTTTGCAATTGAGCTACTGGTGTTGTATATTATACAGCCTTTTCATGCATCTTTATCAAGGGAACCCTTATCCTAATGATTTAAAAAATAATATTATGATGATACGATATGGACCTAGTAGTTGGGTCATCTGTGGCACTTCGTTTCTCAATGGATTTTTTAAAAAGGCGGGGGAAATTTGTGAGAGACCAAAATCCAAAATGGCTGCCGTGGAAATTAACTTTTTAATGGTTTGACCTACAATGATGCCCAATACATGGTACCAGCCCCCTCTCAGTCATGTACCAGCCCCTCTCAGTCATGTACCAGCCAGCCCCTCTCAGTCATGTACCAGCCCTCTCTCAGTCATGTATACCAGCCCCCTCTGTCATCTACCAGCCCCCTCTCAGTCATGTACCACAGCCCCATCTGAGTCATGTACCAGCCCCCTCTCAGTCATGTACCAGCCCCCTCTCAGTCATGTACCAGCCCCCTCTCAGTCATGTACCAGCCCCCTCTCAGTCATGTACCAGCCCCCTCTCAGTCATGTACCAGCCCCCTCTCAGTCATGTACCAGCCTCCTCTCAGTCATGTACCACAGCCCCATCTCAGTCATGTACCATAGCCCCATCTCAGTCATGTACCACAGCCCCCTCTCAGTCATGTATACCAGCCCCCCTCTCAGTCATGTATACCAGCCCCCTCTCAGTCATGTACCAGCCCTCTCTCAGTCATGTACCAGCCCCCTCTCAGTCATGTACCAGCCAGCCCCCTCTCAGTCATGTTGTTATGGTTTGTAACCGACCCCAATCGTACAACACAAGACAGGTATGAGAGTAAGCCAAGAACTGGGCATTTATTGAAACACACAGAAAACGGCACTGTCCCTTTAAGGGAGAACACAAATTACTGGAAAACAAGAAATGGGAAAAAGGCACAGTGCCTTTAAGAGGCGAGCTGGCTAAGGGGAAGGCTAAGGGAAACAGGAACAGGACAAGGGACAAGGGCAGGAAACTGGGAGGACTAGGAGGAACAAGGAGGACTGGACAGGGAGGACTAGGAAGACTAGAGAGGACTGGACAGGGAGGACTAGGATGACTAGGAGGACTGGACAGGGAGGACTAGGAGGACTAGAGAGGGGAAACAGGGACAGAGGCCCGCGGAGGCGGGCTGGGGACAGGGAGGACTAGGAGGACAAGAGAGGGGAAAACAGACAAAGACTGGGATACAAGCATTAGAAGAAAGTTGCTGCTCTGCAGCTTCTCCCGGGATGGTTCGTCTGGGGAAGCAGACGGTGACGTCAGAGCCGCTCTGCAGATTCCTCTCGGCAGCTCTCCGAGGTGGTAAACGGGACCGAGAGGGAGAGAGGGAGCGGGTTAGCTCAGAGTACAGTTGGGAACAGAGCAGGTGACAGGAGAAGTGACTTGTCCCAAAACAGAGTTATCCAAGTGACTGAATCTTCGGTGTAAATACACACTGTGAGTAACGTCCCAAACACAAATCCACGTGATAGAATCTTCGGTGCAAATAAACACTGTGAGCGAAGTCCCAATAATAATCCAAGTGACAGTATCTTCGGTGTGAATACACACAGTCAGCGAAGTCCAAACAATAATCCAAGTGATAATATCTTCGGTGTGAATACACACAGTGAGCGATGTTAAAGCAAACATTATCCCAATGAACAATCCAAAAAGCTGACGCTGGGTGAGTGACAGTCTGACAAAAAGCAGGATATCTTCAGTGTCTTAAACACACGAAAAACGAATAGGGTCAAAGACAGTCTTGCAAAACTCACCCAGGCGCTGTGCGTAAAGAGAGCAGGAACAACAGGGCGAGCGCGTCGCCACGGGGAACGGGTTGGCCAAGCGGAGGTCTGAGTGGTGCGCGACTGCTTGGAGTACGCGCCCGTAAGGAGGGCGCATCTGGCGCGGAGGTCTGAGTGGTGCGCGACTGCTTGGAGTACGCGCCGGTAC
Organism: Notolepis coatsorum; assembly: GCF_963971535.1. NCBI lineage: Eukaryota > Metazoa > Chordata > Actinopteri > Aulopiformes > Paralepididae > Notolepis > Notolepis coatsorum. The sequence continues at coordinate 155,684,888 of NC_140167.1, read as the reverse complement.
GGAGGGCGCATCTGGCGCGGAGGTCTGAGGGGTGCGCGTCTGCTTGGAGTACGCGCCGGTACGGAGGACGCATCTGGAGTGCGTCTGAATGCGCGTCTGGAGTGAAGAGCGCGTCTGCGCGGAAGAGCGCGCCGGCTCGGAGAGACGCATCCTCCCGTAGAGTATTAGGAAGCGATGCGCGTCTGGAGTGAAGAGCGCGTCTGCTGCGCGGAGGTCTGGATGCGCGTCTGGGCGTCTGCTGCGCGGAGGTCTGGATGCGCGTCTGGACGTCTGCTGCGCGGGGGTCTGAAGTGGAACACTGGAATACCTCCTGTGGAAGTTTAGAGAGCGCAGTCCAGTGTCTCCTTCCAGGCAAACGGCGACAGGAGGCGAAGGCTAGAGCGCATCTCACGCCGGAGATGAAAACAGCATAACAGACAGAGAACCTCCCGAAGGAGTTAGGTGATAGAGATATGATACGGAACGACCCGACAGGAACTGAGGGGAGAGCGAGGTACTTAAAGCCCACAGGGGAACTAATTAGAATACACGTCAGGTGCGTGAAGGTAATTGATACTTGAAACTAGAAGTGTGTGTTCGGCACCAGACCAATCAAACACATAATGACAGGTAGTCCAAGGGTGTGGCTGCTGAAGAGCAAACGAACGCGAGGGTGGGGGCTAGTGAAGTGAGGATACAGGGAATTAAAGTACAGGGAACAGGAATTAAAGGTCCAGGGAGAGGAGAACCTCACACATGTACCACAGCCCCCTCTCAGTCATATACCACAGCCCCCTCTCAGTCATGTACCACAGCCCCCTCTCAGTCATGTACCAGCCCCTCTCAGTCATGTACCAGCCCCCTCTCAGTCATGTACCACAGCCCCCTCTCAGTCATGTACCAGCCCCATCTCAGTCATGTACCAGCCCCCCTCTCAGTCATATACCTGCACGACTGGCGGGGGGGGGTGCTTAGTAAGAGATGTGATTGGGCCAGCCCAGTGTCAGTCAGCACCAATGGGCCGATGTCTCAGCCTAGTAGTGGGCCGGTCGTTGACAAAAAAAAAATAAAATAAAATTATAAAAAAAAAAATTATATACTTTTTTTTTTTTTTTTTTTAATAGTTACAAATAGTTACCGAGGTCCGGACCTCGGTGACCTCATAGCTGGCTACGGCCATGAGTACCACTGTGCGTTCTTCCCCCCCATATTCGGGTGACAGGCAGGGCCACAATGCGGGCAAGTTTCTCAAGTTTCAAGTTTCTTTAATAGTTGTCATACAGAAGTACAGAATACTTTTATACAAAATGCTTCTTACTGTTACGCTCCAGAGACTGTGCTAGACAAGATAAGTATCAAATAACATAGTATAGCATGTAAATTAGAAGTAGAAAATGAGGTCACAGTGTTCAGTATAGACATATGTACAATGTTCGATGCAGAATAGACGTAACTGAGTTACCATATAATATACAATATACTATGCAGTGTACTAATATACAATACTATATAGTGCAAAGCAGAAATGGGATGAGGTACAATTTAGGTACAATTTACAGTAAGGTGTACGAGTTGTAGTGCAAATCCTTTATCAATAAATATAAAGTGTGGGGAGTGGGTGCTACAGTGTGTTTGTTTAAAGTGAGTGTGTGCGTGTGGATGTGTGTGCTATGTGCGTTTGATGGTTGTTGTGTGGTGTTCATTGTTCGTTGAGCAGCCTGATGGCCTGGGGATAGAAGCTTCTTCTGAGTCTTTCTGTGCTCGCCTTGAGACTCCGGTATCGCTTGCCTGACCGCAGCAGTTCAAAGAGGCAGTTGTTCGGGTGGCTGGAGTCCTTAATGATTCTCTTAGCCTTGCCCCTGCACCGCTTGTTGTAAATGTTCTGGAGGGTGGGGAGCCCCCCTCCATTTGTGCGTTCGGCTGAACGTGTCACTCTTTGTAGTCTGCTTCGGTCTTGTGCAGTGCTATTCCCAAACCAGGAGGTGATGTTGCCAGTCAGGATGCTCTCTATTGTACATGAGTAGAAGTTCTTAAGGATCTTCTGACTGACTTGGAACTTCCTTAAGCGCCTGAGGAAGTAGAGGCGTTGTCGTGCCTTCTTCACAACACTGTCAATGTGTGTGGTCCATGTCAAGTCCTCGGATATGTGGGCTCCGAGGTACTTAAAGCTGTTCACTCTCTCAACCGGTGCCCCGTCGATGCTGAGGGGGCTGTAGTCCTTGACCCCCGACCTCCTGAAGTCCACAATCATCTCCTTTGTTTTGCTGACGTTCAGGGAGAGGCTGTTTTCCTGGCACCATCCCGCCAGGACCTTGACCTCTTCCAGGTAGGCCCTCTCGTCGTTTGCAGAGATCAGGCCCACCACTACTGTGTCGTCAGCAAATTTGATGATTGTGTTGCTACTCCGCTGAGCCACACAGTCGTGTGTGTACAGGGAGTAGAAGAGGGGACTCAGAACACAGCCCTGGGGGGCCCCTATGTTGAGGGTGATGGATGAGGAGGTGCAGTTGCCTGCTCTCACCACCTGGGGTCTGCCCGTCAGGAAGTCCAAGACCCACTGGCAGAGGTCATAGTTCAAGCCCAGGTCCCTGAGCTTGGCTATGAGTTTGGAGGGGACTATGGTATTGAATGCCAAGCTGTAGTCGATGAATAGCATTCTCACATAGTTCCCCTTCCTCTTGTCCAGGTGTGATGCTGCTGTGTGCAGAACATGGGCTATGGCGTCCTCCGTGGACCTGTTGGGGCGGTATGCAAATTGCAGGGGGTCCAGGTTGATGGGGAGGGAGGAGCAGATGTAGCCCTTTACTAGCTTCTCAAAGCACTTCATGGCTATGGAGGTGAGAGCTACAGGGCGGTAGTCGTTGAGGCAAGCAGGCTTGGATTTTTTGGGTACAGGGATAATAGTGGACTTCTTCAGGCAGGTGGGGATGACAGCCTGTTCTAAGGACAGGTTAAATATGTCAGTGAATACCGGGGCCAGTTGGTCGGCACAGACTTTTAGGACGCGGCCGGGAATGCCGTCCGGTCCTGCTGCCTTCCTGATATTCACTTTTTTAAAGGTCCGCCTCACCTCATGCTCTGTTACCCTGAACACTGAGTCTCCATCAGCAGCAGACCCCCCCCCCCCATTGCCATGGCTTGTGGGCTGGTGTTGTTATTACCAGCATCAAACCTCGCATAGAAGGTATTGAGGTCATTTGCTAAGGAGATGTCACTGTTCAGTTTGAGGGAGGTGCCTTTGTAGTCTGTCATCGTTTTGAGCCCCTGCCACATAGCTCTGGAGTCAGCCTGTTCAAACTGGAGTTCAATTTTATCCCTGTAGCGCCGTTTTGCCTCTATTACTGTCCTCCTTACGTTGTATCGCGCCACCTTGTGGTCATTCATGTTGCCTGCCACCAGGCCGTCGTTGTATGCTTTGGTGCGCGCTTTCAGAGCTTCACGGACGGATTTGTCTACCCAGGGTTTTTGATTTGGGTAAACTTTAATTGTGGTAGTGGGGATTGTTTCTTCCACCAAAGTACGAACAAAGTCCAGCACTGTCTCCCCCTTTTCAGCAGGAGGGGGGCTGTCTAGCAGCCTACACAGAGGATGGGAACCTTCACTACGTCTCCACTTAAAATCAACCGATCGGGAGACATGCGTGGCATGGGTCTGAATCACCTTGGCGCCTCACCTTGTTCAAAACAAGTGATACAAGGCGCGAGCCAGCATGATATAGTGATTGCCAAATGGATACAACGCAGCACGCCCCAGTACACACAACTGGGCCGGGTACTTAGCGCACAACAAATGGATAGAGCGCATTGTGTGCGCGACTGCGCGTACACGCGCGTACACATCTGTGCGCGATCGCGCATACTTCTGCCTCAGTGATCTAATAACACGGCGTGTAACCGCGTGTGTGCACGACTGCACCCCTGTGTGTGTGTGTGTGTGTGTGTGTGTGTGTGTGTGTGTGTGTGTGTGTGTGTGTGTGTGTGTGTGTGTGTGTGTGTGTGTGTGTGTGTGTGTGTGTGTGTGTGTGTGTGTGTGTGTGTGTGTGTGTGTGTGTGTGTGTGTGTGTGTGTGTGTGTGTGTGTGTGTGTGTGTGTGTGCGCGCGCCTTGTAGAATTCCACACATAAGAAAGAAAGATACTGGGATGAATAAACAAAATAGGAAATAAAATGTAGAAATGCATGCAATACATAAATAAATATGAATCTCTGAAATATAACATTTAGATAAGGTGCTACTGAGATGTTTTGGTGAGTTCTTTGTTTTTTTGTGGAAGTTGCCCTTCTTAAAAATGCATGAACATTCACTGATAATTGGTCTGTAGTGGAGTCTACAAGGTCTACATTGCCGGACCATGTAGAATCCGGACCTTGTAGACTGACATAATTCTGTGCATAGTTTAGTCTACACAGGCCATATTTAAAATAATCAAAATCTTACTTCATTCATCTTAAACATTCTTGATTTGGGGGATTGGTAGTTCCCATGAAATCTGAAGTTGTTCAAACGACAACAGCGATCCACCTTGAATTAAATCACACAGCCGAGTGAAACCTTGTTGGATGCGTCACAGTCACGAAAGGGGCTACTTAATTAATTAATCCAACCCACTTTATTTATAGAGCACATTTAAAAACAACAACGTTTACGAAAGTGCTGTACAAGTCCCACAACATAAGATAAAAAAAATTAAAAATAAATTACAAAAAAAATATCAAAAATAATTTTTTTTTTAATTTTTTTTTAATTTTTTTTCGAAGCTTCGAATTAAAATTGAAGCTCGGCCCCGAAGCTTCGATTGCCAAAAAAAGCTTTGAAGGTCAGCCCTAGAAGGCAGCACGCCAGGGCTCGAAAGCCTTCCACCGACCGTGCCATAGCATACCAGCAGTCCCCCGACGAGGAATTGCCGGTCTGCTAGGAAAACTCCATAACGAGCAGCGGTCCCAAGCACTTCCTTTTCCGAACGCGCTGGGGAAGTCCTGAAAAAAGGACTTCGGTGGAATATCCTTACATCTCTCACCTAACTAACTAACAAAATTTCCGTTCCAACTGCAGAAGGCCTGTGAGCACAAACGTTTCGTTGAAACAATGAGGAAGGGGGAGCTGATCACCACACCTGGGCTATATGCTGGCCAGAGGTGGGCGTGGTCGGGCAGATGGAAGGTGCATGTGAGAAGTTCTGTATCGTATGGCTCTCTCTCGGCGTCACTCATGCACTGTCCTCGCACGTGCATGCGCACTGAATAAAAGACCACAATGTACCTTTATATCCCAATATTTGTCTGACCACACCCCTATCAGCTTCCCATATAAGCAGGGGTGGGGCCACCCCCTCGCCTCCTTTCTCGCTTCACCACAAGGAAGTGCCTCGATAGCCCCACTTGACGATGTTGTTAGTAGGAGAAAGTTGGAAAACAAGAGATACGTTGACATCATATCTTTATTTTCTCTCTCACTATATTCGAGAAAATACAGCGATATTGTCTTCGTACTGGAGTGTCTGGAAGATCATTCTACACCTCCGTCGGGTTTCGTATTGGGAGTTTATGCCGCTACATGCCTCTCAACTGCAGTCCTCCTTGCTGCGGCTGGTTCCGGTAAAACCTTCCAGCGCCACAGCTGGACTGTAGGACGCGCCGCTGTTGTGAGAAGCGGTGGGTTCCAGGTTGGTGAGTAATGTTTTGCTTGCAAGCTCCACTTGTCTGTTAGTGCTATGGGGGCTAGCTGACAATGTTTACGAAAACCGGCCCCAGATTAGGGTCCTTTGTTCAGCCTTTAGGCGACGGCGGAGGATCCTGGTTTGAAGCCCATTATAGCAACTAGTGGGCCACACGACCAGTAACTGGTGATCCCAGGATCTCTGGACGTGTGGGTACTTCTCTGTCACCGTATAAGGCCCCGTCTTTCATATACAAATGAGAGTATACCCTAAACGAGGAAATGTGAGCATGGATGATCGTTATCGGAAAATCCATGTTCAAGTCGGATACAGCCCAGATGGGACTTGTACCGGCTCCGTCGGATGGTAAAATCAAAGTTGTAAAACTGTGCTAACATCTCGTTTCTCTTCTCTCTTAAAAGGTGAGGAGGGTTTCAGAACGGTGGCCTGTCTGAGTGTGACTTGTTATATCGTTGTGTACGAGTTCAGGTGATAGCTGCTTAGCTTGCTGCTATCGGCCGAGTGCGGTCGTTAGCTTAATGCTACACTGTTGAACGTTCTGAGACTATAACATGCTTAAACACTCTGACTACGACGTCATCTTTGACAGAGGATGTTAGTCGAACCTACCCTGGGGCCAGCCGGCGAGGACTGCGTCAACAAGGGGGACCATAGCGGCGGGATGGAGTGGCGACGCTGCCCAGGTCGACAACACAGGACGGCTGTGTTACTACGGTGCCTTGTTAGAGACTGCAGTTTCGCTTGATCTGCGCTCACGGTAGGAAGGGTCCTGACCAGACCTTGAACACTTCTTCTTGCTTTCCCTTCTAAATGTTTTGTAAATAACGATGTTTTCCAAAACGAGTGTTGCTGCACTACATTTAGGATACGACGCAAGTTATGTGTGAATTGTCTTGTCACTGGTCTCCATGCAAATCGGGTTATTTGTTACAGATGTGAAAATGATCTGGTTTGTTGTGTTGAGACACATTGTGTGTTCATGTACCGTGTACTCACAACTAAGGGGGTTAAACTAACCTATAAAGCTATGCTTAGTGACATATGAGTAAAGAATGATTCTTTTCTCAGCCTGTAATGACAATGAACAGTGTGTTCACATATTAACAGGTTACCTGTTTAACTGGCCGTATTAAGGGTACAGTAGGAGGGGTGTTTTTTCCCCCCGGTTCCCTGGGGACTTCTTCACCCTCCTCTCAGACATGTTGTTACACTATATTGTGTCACTGTGTGGTAGGGATACGATGTAACCCTTAGCTTAGTTGTTGGGGTTGTGCTAACCGCTTGAGAAACTATATTTTCCTAAAGAAAAGATTGTTTGGTCACTTTTTCGTGTGTGCTTAGCAAGGCCTGTGGCCGATACTAATCGAGAATTATGTATTCTCTCATTATGAAAAACGGCGTTCCTCTGTAGAGTGTTTTCGCCATTTTTTTTAGGTGATAGAGGGTTGTGTGTGTCGTGCGACCTACAACTGGGTTGGGTTAGCCACAGAAGCACATGTGTAAGTCTGGTACCGGGGCTCTTGAGAGGGCCCTCTCTATTCTGTGTTTTTTCCTTAGTAAAAATCAGATGGCACGTTAGCACATGCGCTGTGTGAAGCTGTTAGACGCATCATGGAGCTGACTATGACTGCGTCATACTCTTTTTTTGTCATTACATCGTATCATGGGTGTGGGGTCGTAAAGGGGTGAACTGGTAATCCTTTTCTCCCCTTCTTTGATGGGCAGGGGTTAAAACCTCCTGTCCTTCAAGGTTCCTGTCACGTTGCTGTTCGGCACGTTACAGGGTAAGAGGGGGGGGGGGGGGGGGAGTTTCCTGGTCCCACGCCCTGGAATATTGGGCGTGTGCACCGCAGAAATTCCCCCGCCATAGAGTACGTCACTGTGCGCGTCTCTGTTGGTAGGACTTCCGTGTGCTGTTCGGGTCCATACAATTTTCATTCAATCAATCACAGTGCAGATTGATTGATTGAATGAAAGTTTTATTAACAGATTGCAGAATGGGTACAATACAGTATGGCTCAATACACACAATTGTTAAGGGGATGCAGACCAGAGAAAGACTTTCGTCTTGTTTACATCAGGGTCCCCCATTTTCAATTCATAATTAATTGTAAGTAAGGGTGCAACTTGCTCTGTGCAATCCATTCTTTGTGGATCTAGCCCTATGTTTTTATTTTACCAAAGTTTTAAAGCATTTTCCATGAGACTGCACTTTGCTGCTATCAAAATCACCTCTGAGTCATGAATAATATTCGGTAGGGCTGAAACGAGTGCTCCAGAGCTTCCATTGTTGACGTTGCAACCAATCAAATTTAACACCCCAAAGAATAGCAATTAGGCCAGAAAATAAGAATTAGCTTGTTGAAATAATAACGTCATTATTCATTATGAATCAAGCTGGCTTTACTGTAAGCAAGATGAGAAATGTGTTAGTTTGTTGCCGTGTTCCTGGCTTAGACCACAGAAGCTATTTTCATTAGGTGTAATTCATGTTTTGGCTTTGATTGGATATGGTTGTTTATTTAGCTTGATCAATGCACACTTGAAGTTCATTTATTACTTTTTATTTATTGTGCTTTTATTGGGCCTCAAATTACCTACTCTTTCTTTTTGTTTATGTTAATCCTAAAGCCACAGAAACAATTATGTTAATTATTTAAGATTTCATGTAAAGGTCTACACTGACAATGGCCTTATTTCTTTTTCCTTTTCATGAGCAACCTTTTTCACTTTGATTAGACCTGTATAAAGATGCTATTTTGTTGTGGATTAGCCTGCTGCTGTCAACAAATATAGTTTTTATTTCATATATATTTACTTTGTGGCGTAGGCTGCACGGGATATTTTATTTTCATTATGCCTATGATGCAGTTTCATTCTGATAGACTAAGCCTTTATGGGGCCTTAAGCTGCATTTAATTTGGGGACCCGCTACAAGGCCACACCAACATCATGTGTGTTCTCTCTCTCTGTCTCTCTCTCTCTCTCTCTCTCTCTCTCTCTCTCTCTCTCTCTCTCTCTCTCTCTCTCTCTCTCTCTCTCTCTCTCTCTCTTCTCTCTCCCTCTCCTTCTCTCTCTCTCTCTCTCTCTCTCTCTCTCTCTCTCTCTCTCTCTCTCTCTCTCTCTCTCTCTCTCTCTCTCTCTCTCTCTCTCTCTCTCTCTCTCTCTCTCTCTCTATATATATATATATATCTTTCCCTCCCTCTCTCTATCTCTCCCTTTCTCTCCCTCACTCTCCTTTGCAACTTTGCATCAATTCCTTTGGATAAATTCACATAGATAGTAAAGAACAGAACAGTAACCGGGGGAGAAAAACCTTGAGGAAAAGTCAGATTTATTCATTGTCAATAGCATGTCAATAGCATAATAATTACAATAATAAAGAAAGTACATCATGTCGTTGTGAAGCTGTGAATATTCAATGATAGTTGGTGCTGAGGCTTGGAAGCCATGATATCCATGCTACTCAACACAGTGGCGAGATAAAGCAAGAAGAAAAAGTGATTCAGATATATTATTTCATTGCTGAAAGTGAGCACTTTTAACTGTAGACCACACATGTTTATGTATGTGGCTTGGATGCTGGCTTGAGCATTTTGCACCACTTTATTCCTCATAAATTTTTTATGTCTGCTGTTCTCAGTTCAAAATGGAATCTATGCTGCCTTCCTTCCTGACCAGGACTGACCTGAAAAAAAGAGCCATTCATATAAATGCAACTAACCCGGTTAGACAAAGCTCGAACAAGAAGAGAAAATAAAGTGAAAATGAACGGGTTGAAAACTATAATTATTTTAGTTATTAAAACTTTGATTCATGGGGAATATCGGCAATTTTGGACCTATGTAGCCTATAATCTTTTTTTACTTTAAGATTTCTCTCTCACTAATCAATCACGTTGATTTCCACTGAGAACGCCGTTATCTGTAACAGCTGTGGTTTAAATTATGATATTGAAGTGACTCACTACTCTAAAGTAGTTTCTGTAATTTCTTCTGGGAAATCTATTAATGCCCTTGGTCCTTTCGTGTTGCCCTGTTTGAAATCATTGGTGCGCTAATCAATCAATCATGGAAGCATGCTGTTTAAACCACAATATGTCACGGGTAGCAAAGTAATCTGTGGCAAATGACGTGGTCGGTAAGTGAGAGACAGGTTATAAACCTTCCCTTCAAGGCATGCAGCCATAAGGGATTCTAATCGTGTTTGAGTGTTTAGAATCTCTTAATCCGATGCGCCAGATGGCAAATCCAGCTGCATCGCAAGGTAAAGAATCTCTTAAACCATGGCATGTCTCTTCATAAAACAAATCAGAAACAGTCGTATCATGGCCGACATTTAACCTGGGTGGTCACGGATAGCACAGTGACCAGGTGGTTAGAGAGACAGCTCTGTAACCGGAAGATCACAGGTTCGATCCCAACAACAGCCAACACTGTCCCTCCCCATCGAAGTGTCCTTGAGCAAGGCACTGAACTACCTGCTCCAGTGGCACTAATGGATGACTATTTGCTCTGACCCCTCTGGAGAAATACCTACATATATGTGAAATAAAAATACATTCTTAATTACAGAATATGTAATATGATTGCATGTATTATATCCCTACATTTTAAATAAAAAAATGATTGATCGAGGCCTATTATCAATATATATTTTTATGATATACTATATATCATGTGACTCATTAAGTTTGGTTCTTATAACGCAGTCATGAATGGCTACTCCTTAGATGTACGTCTCAAGTGAAAGTGTTCCCACATGTCCTGACCTACGGCTCTCGCACATAGTCCTAGATCAGCGGTTCTCAAACTACGGGTTGCGACCCAAAGTGGGGTCATGGGTAGGTGACAGTGGGGTCGCGCATTGGCATGTAAAGAAAAATAATAATCTATAATTTTTATTTTTAATTCTTTTTTTTTATGTTCTGGCAACATATTTTGGCTAAATATGCCTCGTTTTATAAATGTGTATTGATAACATAGTTCTGTGTTAACACATTCGGGGCCATTTGGATCCGTCTAATCTCACTCTATACGGCCAGCATATCAAAACAAACTTTCATTGTGCGTGAGGCTGTTTGTAGAGCTAAATCTATACTTTATATTATTGCTATCTGTCCATTCTCATTGTCAATTGACACTATAAACCGTCCCTTCAATATGCCTTAAATAAAAAAAAAAATCATCAATACGTTCCCATTTTATAGTATCGTGAATATGAACATTATAGCAGAATGTTCTGGGGTATTTCCTGGAACGTGAGATAAAGGGTGCTAAGCTAATAACGTTAAATCGAATGGCGTTTAGGCTATAGACAAGCTAGAGCTAAAACTCTAAATGCATATTGTTGGTATCATGGTCCACCATGAATGCATGAAAGGGGGGGGGGGGGCGGGGGACGTCGTTTCTGATTTTTGATTACCAATAACGGCATTAGCCTCAGTAGCCTTATTCGCTGATCGGCTGGTTGGGTATGATAACAAGGCCTGATCAGCATGTAATTTACGTGAAAAAGCTCTTACCTGTGGCCGGTTGGATCCCAAAAGGATTTCCCAGTTATCGATCGCCATCTGGTAGATCCATATGTCCATTGGCTGATGATATATTCCTTTACTGCATACTGACTTCAGCGTCCCAAAAACTATTCCAGGCCATCGGCTATGCATAGCTTTAGGCTAACAGAAAAGCCCATTCATACAAAAAAAAAATTAAAACACCGGTCTGTAACAGGGAACACTGCATTATCGAGACAGCGCCCCTACGAGGATCTGGCCGGTAATGCACTTTTCCGAATTCCAAGAGTAGGGTAAATCTGCAGTGCCGCTCGGTGACATTGAGTAGGATATTACCAAAACCAAGCCAAAACAACCTTACCACGTATATATACATGGTTGGCCGTCAAGCGTTGGATCCGAAACACGTATATTTACGTGGTTGGCCCAGAATGTGTTAATGTTCTAATAAATATGCATGATCAAGTTCAACAATGTTGACAGAATTGGCTATGGGGCGACAATAATATATGTAGGAGGCATGAAATTCCACCTTTAGCCTTTGGCTTGTTTATTCATTCATAGTGATTCACAGCAGCACAGCACATGGGCACTCCTCTCCGTGAGAGGCAGATGTGGTAAGAAGATAGAGAGGGAGGGAACAAAGGCTTAAATACTCCCAACCTGGCGTAGACAGTAGAAGCTCCGCCTATAGCGCCCTCCAGTGGACACAGATATATATGCAGTCATGGGAGCAGAAGAGTACAGTTACAGTTAGTTACAACCCTACATACAACCTCTAAATTCAACAAACAACGTGTGCTTTTATTTTGATATTCCTTAATTCCACATGGAAATTACGCAATACATTAAGTGTGGGGTCGCCAAAAAATATCCAAAATAAAATGGGGTTGTGGTATAAAAAAGTTTGAGAACCCCTGTCCTAGATTATTGACATATAACGTTATTAGATATCACATACTGTAGGTCATTTAACACACATACTGTATAGAATTAATTGAACCGTTGCACCTGAAGAATCAGTCCGTTTTCGAAAAGTTTTGGATGTATTTGCAGTTGTGAAGTCAATCTAAATCACGTTGGAGTGTGAATGTGATACATCACAAGAAACGACTCAACCCCGACCGTCTTTACCTATGACTGAACACGACACTACGACACGATAATAAAGTCTGAAAACGTTGTCCCTCTGAAAACTTAAAACCGTCTTATGTGGCTCCTCGCCTGAGATAGTCAAATGATTGATTACTCCTCACGAATGCTCACCTTATAATGCGTATAGAGTAGGGCTGTCTCCGACTAAGGATTTGGATAGTCGACTATGATTGGACGAAATTTGCCGATAGTTGACTATTAGTCGTCTATAAAAAAAAATAAAGTATAATATTATTTTTTATTAAAAAAAAATATATATATATTTTATCATCCCATTTGGGCTGTGGGGGTGCTTAATGTCTGAAGGAGTCGACTGAAGGCGTCTTGTCCTCTGCAAACGCATGCAATTGGTCCACTGATGGATACATCTTGATATTTGTCTAGTCTAGTGTGTTCATTAGATGGGTGAAATCCTCTTTCAGTGCCTCTGTGCCTGTTTTCTTAGGCAGTTAGCCTCTGGTATGTGTGCCATTAGCGTTAGCCACGCTTCTAGGCCTCTTTTCTTTTGGAAAGAATGATTAAAAAAAATTATGAATTTAAAAAAAAAATTGTATTCGACTAAGAGGTTGGCAGTCGACTACGGCTCCTTTCTACCGATTATTCGACTACTAGGGGTCAGCCCTAGTATAGAGACATACAGTGTATGTGTTAATTGAAAGTGTTCCCAAGCTGTGTCTCTGCCCCCCCCCCAGATGGTGTTGTCTGACGACCTGCAGAGCGTGGTGGGGGTGATGCTCCAGATGGCCCGCTTCCTGGTGGAAATGATGAACAAGCTGCTGCCCACCATCGACCGTCTGCAGAGCTACCTGTACTCCATCAAGGACCTTAACCTGCCGGCCAGCACGGAGTTCCGCAAGGTGAGTCATTTGTTTTTTTGTCGCGAATAGAGTATATTGTAATAGATTACCGTCTATATACACTTCAAGTTCAGTGGAAGGGGGGGGGTAATCGGAAGGACACGGGTGCGACTTCGCTCCGGGTGGCGTGAGGGAGAAAGTGTCATGATGTCATGAGTTTCAGTAAAACACAATCCTAAAACCTCATCCAATTGACCTTGATCTCAAGCCCCATCCTCCTTTCTTCAACTGTTCTGATTGGAGGATCAAACTTTGTTTGTCCGAGGGAAGCAACTGTTGCGATTGGAGGATCAAGAAGAGAGGGTGGGGCTTGAGATAGGACAATTTACCTCAGAGTGTCTGTTTTTGGACATGTTTCTGAATGAAACAGTGTGTATGGGTGGGACTTGATTTGAACATCAACCCAAGATGATGACAAAACAAAAGGTGATGTTGACGTTAGCCGTCACTTCACTGTTGCGGACAAATAGGAAGAAAGTGGGATTCTTTTGTAAAATGGACCCAATTTTTTATGTACACCCCCCTTTAACCGTATTTCAGGAATTAAAATAATATAACACATTTGTAAGTTTGGCAGCATTTGTTGCATGTATTGGTGCATATAGCTCTCCATTCAAGGACATGGACAAAAAAATATGTTGTTTTTGACTCCATAAGGGTTTTTCCAAGTTGTCTCCTAACCTACTGCCTTGTTCCGTCTGTTGTCTGAGCCAGGTCATGAAGGGCCAGTCCCAACACATGTCTAGCAAGGCCACCTTCACCACACTGTCCCGGGCCATGTGCAGCAACGGCATCATCGCTCTCTTTGGCATCGCCAAGCTGCCCATGGCGTCAGTGTCAGACCCCTCCTCGCCCAGCGGCCAGGAGAAAGAGGAGATGATCGACAAGTTCAAGATCCCGCGTACCGCCAGTATGTTCCTTCTTCACTTGTTATGGAGGGGGGGAAACAATAGCAGAAATCTTCCATGAAGTAAATGTAGAAAATACCCTATTAGAGTAGTATTCTTGTTAAAGGTCCACTGTAAAGGTATTTGGTGTTGATAGTCCTTTTAGAACATATTGTGTACAGTGCTCTTTGATAGTCCTTTTAGAACATATTGTGTACAGTGCTCTTTGATAGTCCTTTTAGAACATATTGTCTACGGTGCTCTTTGATAGTCCTTTTAGAACATATTGTGTACGGTGCTCTTTTATAGTCCTTTTAGAACATATTGTGTACGGTGCTCTTTGATAGTCCTTTTAGAACATATTGTGTACGGTGCTCTTTTATAGTCCTTTTAGAACATATTGTGTACAGTGCTCTTTTATAGTCATTTTAGAACATATTGTGTACGGTGCTCTTTGATAGTCCTTTTAGAACATATTGTGTACGGTGCTCTTTTATAGTCATTTTAGAACATATTGTGTACGGTGCTCTTTGATAGTCCTTTTAGAACATATTGTCTATGGTGCTCTGTGATAATACTTTTATAACACATTGTGTATGGTGTTCTTTGATAGTCCTTTTAGAACATATTGTGTACGGTGCTCTTTGATAGTCCTTTTAGAACATATTGTGTACGGTGCTCTTTGATAGTCCTTTTAGAACATATTGTGTATGGTGCTCTTTGATAGTACTTGTAGAACACATTGTCTATGGTGCTCTGTGATAATACTTTTATAACACATTGTGTATGGTGCTCTGTGATAGTACTTTTAGAACACATTGTGTATGATGTATTCAATGTTTGGGAGCTTTGAAAATCCTCACTGATCTACTGTATATGTGGGTATGTTAAAACCATTAATTCATTCAATCTTTATTTCAACTTGAGAATCCATTGAGGGCAAGCCCTCATTTTCAGTGACGTTGAGCGTATATACATAATTAATACATAGAAATGCAATAAATGTACAAAAATGCAAATATAACAGAGTAATTTATAATAAAACACAAGATAACTGTCCCCTATCATTGGGTTGGTGGTAAATGGGTCGGTGGTAAATGGGTCGGTGGTCCGTTCAGGACGGAACGTCTGATGGTTCTCCACCTCTTGTGGCTCTTCCCCCAGGTCCCTTCTGCATGAACATGTACCTAGACATGGTCAACACCACCGGAGGGGCCATAGCCTGGGCCTTCCTCAAACCCATGCTGATGGGGCACATCCTGTACACCCCCGACACGCCTCTCACCAGGACCATCATGCAGAAGGTACCGGAGAGTAGACAGACACACATACACACACTCACACACACATGCGTAAACACTGTACCAGACCCTTGAAAAGACATCACACATGCGAGTAGACAGACAGACATATAATGCACACGCATGCACTGTATGTGTAAACACACACACACACACACACACACACACACACACACACACACACACACACACACACACACACACACACACACACACACACACACACACACACACACACACACACTGTACCACATCCTGGAACAGACATCACATATGCACAGACACATGCAGCATGCACATACGCAATTGTACTCAAAAGCGATGGCCATACTGTAGGAATCACACATGTACACAGGATAATCAACATGTGCACACATACTCAACCATTCTCACTCTCTCTCTCTCTATCTCTTTATCTCTTTCTCTGTCCACACTTTCTCTCTCTCCCTCACACACATACTATATATACACACACACACACACACACACACACACACACACACACACACACACACACACACACACACACACACACAAAATTACAAACATCACAAAACAAACTATTAACTAATCAGACTACTGCTTGACCTTACTCCTAGAACCCACCTCACCCCTGCCCACTTTGACAACCTAGGATGGCTTAGAGTAGATGGCAGAGTACAGCAACTTGCAATGGGCCTGGTCTACAAGATACACTACACGGCCAAGGTACCCATGTACATGTCAAAATACTTCCCAAATGTCAGTGAATACCACGATCACAACACCAGAGGGAGCTCCACAAATCATGTTAAACCCAGATTCGGCTCAAACAAGGGACTAAACACGTTTCGCAATTATGCCACATCAATGTGGAACGCCCTACCCAAAGCTGTAAAGGAATGTGAATCACTACCCACTTTCAAAACCACTCTCAAAGAACACCTAAGGGAGACTGCAATTCGAAAATTGGCCCCTGTAAATGTCCTAACCCAACCCTCTCCAATGTACAGTAAATGACCAAGTATGGTTTTGTCAATATTCCAATGTACAGTTTTGCTTGTACAGTTGTACAGTGTTCCCCACCCACCCCTCCTACCCAACCCCCCCCCCCCCCCACCCCCCCACCCACCCAACCACCTCCAATGTACAGCCCCCCCCCCCACCCACCCAGCCCCCCCCCCCACCCAACCTCCCCCAATGTACAGTTTTTACGTCAAATGTATATACTCTCTTTTCTGGACTCTTTTTGTATCACAAACAGTACTGTATTTGCAAATCTGGTATGTCATACATGTATAGATGTAGCAGTACTGTCTATCTGTATGTCATGTATGTCATATATGTCCTGATGAATTGAAACTGGGGGACCCTGATGTAAACAAGACGAAAGTCTTTCTCTGGTCTGCATCCCCTTAACAATTGTGTATATTGAGCTGTACTGTATTGTACCCATTCTGCAATCTGTTAATAAAGTTTTCAATCAATCAATCAATTCAATCAATCAATCAATCACACACACACACACACACACGCAGGCACGTGCACACACACACACACACTCACACACACACACACACACACACACACACACACACACACACACACACACACACACACACACACACACACACACACACACACACACACACACACAATACAATACAATACAATTTTGGGGTGTGACTCATTGAAGAAGCAATCTGCATGTACTGTAAATGTAAGTTCTGACTCCTTTGGGCTGGATTGTGCTGATGGCAAGGAAAATCTCTCTCTCTCTCTCTCTCTCTCACACACACACACACACACACACACACACACACACACACACACACACACACACACACACACACACACACACACACACACACACACACACACACACACACACACCTCTCTCTCTCTCTCTCTCTCTCTCTCTCTCTCACACACACATAACAGACCCCAGACCAGTCATTTCTCATCATGTTCTGACCTCCCTTCTCCTCCCAGTCCAACGCCACCCTGGAGGAGTTCGCCAACCTGCGGAAGTACTCCGAGGACTGGATCGACTCCTCCAGCTACATTGTGAAGTCTGCCAAGATCCTCAGCAGCACGCTGCCCATGCTGCAGGTACAGTGTGGTGCTGACTCAGCAGAGCCCACATCAATACTGTCCTCCGTCTTCCCCCCTGCCCCACTGTTCTCTGTTGTCTCGCCTTTTTTATACCTGCCAATCAACTATCTCCCTTTCTTCTGTCAAATGTACTGGCGGGGGGGGGGGCTGGCCTTGGCAGTGTCTTTGATGACTGAATGTTGATGTTGTGCAACGTCTCTCCCTTCCCACCGTTACCCCAACCCCACCCCGTCCCCTTAACAGAATTCCCTGGGCAATTCCTTTGTGGAGAATTTCATTCAGATGCAGACGGACATCGATGTTTCCAACATGAAGGAGACACTCAGCAGCTTCTGTGAGTGCTTGCATTTGAAGCTCCTACTTTAAAAAAGCTGCACGTATACCCAGGGGCTCACACCCTCATATCCCTTTGCTCTCTTTCTTTTTAATGTAAGAATGTCCTGCACATATATAAAGGAAGGTATATAAAGAATCTCGGTCTGCGTGCATCTGTATGTATGTCCATCCTTTGCATATGTCGAGGAACCGTCCGATCCGATCGACTCCACACTTGGCATGTGTATCGCAGAGGACCCAAGGGAGTGCAGTGTCGAGTGTGAAGTCGATCAAACGAGCGGTTCTTGAGAACGCTGCAAGCAGCCATATAGTGGTTCTCTAGAACGCAGCACTTCCGGTGCCGGTGGTCAAGCAATCGGCATGCCCTGAGCGAGCACTGCACTAGTATAATATAAAACGGCTTCTAAAGGACTTGCGGTACTGCGGTACTCTTTTCAAGCCGGCTTGGCTTTTTCACTTGGAAGTTGTACTATAGGGTACGATATCTAAACAAAGTTGGAAAGAGTTTAATTTGATGTTTTCATTTCAGTAGGCAAGAAAAAGTCAAACATTGGAAATAAGTTTTAGACTTAAATATCTCGCCAAAGTATTTGACAAATTATTAAAGGGGAACTATTTTACTATTTCTTTCACTATTTGGGCACTTTTACACAATTCCTGTGAGTCTATGGAACACCTCTGTACGTTTTCTTTCAAAAAAATGCATTGTTTTGTATTTCTAATCAAGTACTCAAAAACAGCATTCTTCTACCTCAAGATCTTAAGCCGTTTTTAGGCTGGGCTCCAACCACTGTGTGGCTTGGTGCCAACTGCCACATCAACTGCCACATTATTATGCAGCTGAGAAATCTCTGACATCACAGATATGCACATTTTCAGATGACTCAGTTCAGTGAGGGTGAATATTGTGAGAGGAGAATTGGAAGAATGCGCCAATATGAGAATTAGAGACATAGATCCTATTAATATAAGTCCACATAGCTAGGAAACAATGCTAAACACTGAAAAAGGCCATTTATAAGATAGTTCCCCTTTAATAACTACACTTTCGATTTGGAGCACATTTCAGTTTTGTCAAATGGTAGCTAAACCTATTGCTTGGTTGGGACGGAGGTCTTGTGCTATGCAGGCTACAACTGGCACAGAAAACCGAAAACACTGTATCTAATATCCGCTCATAAAGTCTAATTCAAGTTCAAGTTCAAGTTTGTTTATTATTTGTCACAATAAAATACAGAATACTTTACGATGAAATGCTTGTTTCTCTATGAGCGCCTGAGAGTGTGCTTCATACAGTAAAAAAAGTAAGTAAAAAAGTAGTTAAGAAGTAGGTAAAAATAAGTAAAGGAATGTTCAATATACATACAATATACAATACAGAGTAAAATGGGTAACAGTGAGGTACAATGCAGAAATGAGGTACACAAATTAGGGTAAGGTGCAAATGAGGTATGAATGTAGTGCAAATCTCTTTAATAATAGATGCATATAATTTTTTATATTACATTTATATTTATTAATATAATTAAATTCACTACCTGTCGTGTCTTGTTGCAGCTAACATGACCGTCATGCTGGAGAAGAACAAGCACATCCTCAAGCAGATCACCACCTTGTCCAACCTGATGGTCAACATCTCCACCTGCATCAAGTTTGACCGCTACCGTGGTTACGACTCCGACGACGAGCTCAACGCCGAAGCTCAGGATCTCGCCAAGAATCGTAACCTCTTTGCAAGTGAGTGGACACTGCTTAAGATCACGTTGACTGACACTTTAAATACAATATACCAACAAGTAAGCAAAATGTTAGTTTGCTTTTTCTCCATATTACCATATCAAGACATTTCATTTAAATGAACGGAAGGCTTGTCAATCACTCAGTGTACATTACGGGCTATGAAGTGTAAAAGGTAGATCCTGCCTCCCTGCTCCAAATGTTATTGGATTTAACCACAAAGGTCCAAGTTTCAGTCGTGAAGGATTGTTGGCAGGATTAAATATCTCTTAATCTGTGAACGATCTGTCAAAACAGATCTGACAGAGACGTACACATTACCGGCACTGTCCTAGGAACAGATGCTCCAAAATGTACAGACTGACACATTTAGTCTCTGTATCTGTGTCTCAGGTGTCATCTTCAAGCTTCCCAAAGACCAGAAGAAACAGAACTCATCCAGGAAAGGTAGGGACACCTCGTCCTCATTCTCGTCCTCCACCGTCTCCCTGCCTCCCAAAGTCAGCTACACCA
Organism: Notolepis coatsorum; assembly: GCF_963971535.1. Lineage (NCBI taxonomy): Eukaryota > Metazoa > Chordata > Actinopteri > Aulopiformes > Paralepididae > Notolepis > Notolepis coatsorum. The sequence goes on along the minus strand of NC_140167.1, from coordinate 155,664,839 downwards.
TCCGCATGCACATGGACAATGTCATGCGCACAGATCGGGTGCGCAACCCGTACTTTGTGAAGCAGACGCACATCTCGGCCAGGCAGACACTGCGCTACAACCGAGGCTTCATCTACCTGCAGGAGACCATCGAACGGGCCATCATCGAGACCCAGACTGGACACAAGGTCTCAGAGCCGGCTGTCCAGCTGCAGCCCTTCCCATACCCCTGCCATCTCCGTGACGAGTGAGTGGACCTCTACACATGCACATGGAACACACACACGCGTGCGCGCACACACACACACGCACACACACACACACACACACACACACACACACACACACACACACACACACACACACACACACACACACACACACACACACACATATATACACATCCATATATATACACATCCATATACATATCTATATCCATATACACATCCATATACACATAACCACATCCATATACTGTACAGATACACATCTATACATATACTATACACATGTTGCCCCAACATGCCCCAACATGTTCAACACTCTTTCAACTCCCAAGGACATCCATGAAACTATAATCAAAAGGTCAAATAACATAACTTAAATAACCCTAAATTCCTAACTTTCCTAACAAAACAAAATGGAAACAAATACAAAATCTAACCTGACTTCTAAATATACATGCTATTGCTGCTACTTGACAATTTGAAGTAATAAACAAGGTTAGATACAATTACAAGACAGGTTATTTACATTTGTTTAAAGAGAAAAATACATAACCTATACTACCGCTGTAACCTTTCAGCACAGGTCACTTAATACAACAAAATTACACAAATCATAGCAGATCGTTGGGAGTGGAGGAGCGAGAGAAAGATGACTTGATAGCTGGAGTTTAAATCTGCTGGCTGGACCAATCAGCTCCTCTGTGAATCAGTCTTCCAGCCAATCAGAGGAACCCCACCTGCAGTTCATCGCTCCCCCACACTCACAAACTAATTGCTCACACTGGAAAGGAAGAGGAGCAGGTTAACTGACGCAACACATTTTCCACAATAAATCACCCAAGGGTCATAACACCTCCCCAGCGGGAAAAAATCTAACATTTTCCCCTAAAAAGGGGAAAGGTTAAAGCAATTGGCGGAGCAACACAAACATCGGGGGCCAGGTCTTCACTTACCTCAGGAAAGGGGAAAACCTTTCAACCAGCCAAATAATTTCCAAGAATGAAATCAATACCGGCTATCGGTAGCTGAGGTCTCCGGGGAACTTGGAGTTTACCTGAAACAAATGGAGACGACAACAGAACATAATGCCATGGCGCACGCTCTATACAAATTTTTAACCCCCACACCAGGATATCTGAGCCACAGTATGAATCAGTCGAGAAGGGCAGCATACCTCCACCAATGATTGATTGCTTCGCGCCAGTATCCCGCAGGATATTGATCAGGACTTGTTTCTCCACACCCGATGACAGAGGAACAAAACCCTGAGAAACAAACGGCAGAAAATTCTCATTAATTTTGTCTCTCCTCATCTCCCAAATTCACAGATTGAGCAATATTGGATCCAGTTTGTATTAGACTTATCGAAGATGGAGTTTGGGCATTTTTGACACGCTCTCTAAGTCGTAATTAGTTAGCAGTAGGACCTTGTTCATTCATCCGTTTGTGTCAATAGTGTATTAACGTTAGCGTTTGCGGTGTTTGTGTGTGTGTGTGTGTGTGTGTGTGTGTGTGTGTGTGTGTGTGTGTGTGTGTGTGTGTGTGTGTGTGTGTGTGTGTGTGTGTGTGTGTGTGTGTGTGTGTGTGTGTGTGTGTGTGTGTGTGTGTGTGTGTGTGTGTGTGTGTGTGTGTGTGTGTGTGTGTGTGTGTGTGCGACCCTCCTATACATTTCATAGTGAGTTGAAGCTGAGCCATTGACCCACATCCTTCACTGTCAGGGTTATATTTATTATGGACAGAATTTGACAAATCATTACTCAGCAACTGTCAACTGTCTGCACATGTGTCAATAGTGTATTAACGTTACTATTTTACTGTAGCGTTTCTGTGTTTGCGGTGTTCCTCCGTGCTAGCGTATCTGCCATCTCTTAGCTAGGCACTCACCTCTGTGGTCATGAAATGTTTTGAGAGGCTGATTAAGGATAACATTTGTGCCTCCCTCCCCAGTGATATGGACCCTTTGCAATTTGCATACAGGTCAAACAGGTCCACTGGCGATGCGGTCTCTCAGGTACTACACAACACCCTCTCTCACCTAGACAGCCAGAAGGGGGGCCATGTGAGACTGTTGTTCATTGACTATCTCAGCGTTCAACACCATAGTCCCCACCAGACTGGTGGACAAGCTGATCGAGCTGGGTCTGAGGCGCTCCGCTCTGAGCGCCTGAATACTGGACTTTCTGAGTGAAAGGCCTCAGGCGGTCAGGGTTGGGGGTCAGACCTCCAACACCATCACCCTGAGTATCGGGTCCCCCCAGGGCTGTGTTCTGAGCCCCCTGCTGTATTCACTCTACACACATGACTGTGTGGCCAGGTTCAGCTCCAACTCCATAGTGAAGTTTGCGGACGACACAGTGGTGGTGGGGCTGATCTCTGACGACTAGAGAAGGCCTACTGGGAGGAGGTTGATGTACTGGCACGCTGGTGTCAGGACAACAGCCTGCTCCTGAACATTGGTAAAACCAAGGAGCTGATCGTGGATTTTAGGAGAACACAGCAGGGGACACACACACCACTGTGGATAAACAGGGCTACCGTGGACAGGGTGAGCAGCTTTAAGTACCTAGGGGTCCACATCTCAGAGGACCTGACATGGACGACACCCATAGTCGTAAAAAAGGTGAAGCAGTGCCTCTACCACCTGAGACAGTTAAGGAAGTTCAGAGTATCGGGGAAGATACTCCAGTCCTTCTACTCCGGAGCTGTACATTTACATTTACATTTAGTCATTTAGCTGTAGCGACTTACAAGTTCTGTACGACAGGTCATCAGGAAGGGTACAACTCTATCAGCTGAGTAACAATATTCATCAAAGTGTTGCGTGTTACAGTGTAGGTTAGTTTATTAGGACAAGTGCATGACAGTAAGGTTAGTTAGGGTTAGATTTTTTTTTTTTTTATTATTATTTCAGATAATGGTTGAAGAAGTGTGTCTTTAGTCGACGGCGAAAGATTGGACGGGATTCGGCTGTCCTAACTGGGGTGGGTAGTTAATTCCACCATTGTGGGGCAAGGACTGAGAATAGGCGGCTTCTCTTTGATGACCCTCCGGGAGCTTGGATAGGAGTAGGTCTGAGGCGGCCAGAAGATGTAGAGCTTAGGGGTCTTGAGGGTGTGTAGTTAGAGACCATTGACCGGAGGTAGGCGGGAGCTGTTCCCTTTGCCGCACGGTATGCTAGGTCGAGGGCCTTGAAGCGGATACGTGCAGCAATGGGGAGCCAGTGCAGGTCCCTAAGAAGTGGGGTGACATGGGCCGACTTCGGTAGGTTTGAGATCAGGCGGGCCGCTGCGTTTTGAATGAGTTGAAGAGGCTTGGTGGCAGTGGCCGGGAGGCCAGCTAGCAGTGCGTTGCAGTAGTCGAGGCGGGAGATGACTGTTGATTGGACGAGGAGTTGGGTGGCTTCTTTTGTCAGGAAGGGGCGGATCCTTCTGACGTTGCTCAGGAGGAATCTGCAGGTTCTGGTTGCCGCTGTGATGTAAGCAGAGAAGTTCAACTGGTCGTCGAGGACAACACCAAAGTTCTTGATTGATTGATTGAAAAGTTTATTAACAGATTGCAGAATGGGTACAGTACAGTACAGCTTAATACATACAATTGTTAAGGGGATGCAGACCAGAGAAAGACTTTCGTCTTGTTTACATCAGGGTCCCCCATTTTCAATTCATCATAACATATATGACATACATGACATACAGATAGATAGTACTGCTACATCTATACATTTATGACATATCAGATTTGCAAATACAGTACTGTTTGTGATACAAAAAGTGTCCAGAAAAAGAGTGTATATACATTTGATGTAGAAACTGTACATTGGAGGAGGTTGGGTGGGTTGGGTGGGGTTGGGTGGGTGGGGGCTCTACATTGGAGGTGGTGGGGGGGGGGGTTGGGTATGGGGGGACACACTGTACACTGTACATTGGAATACTGACAAAGCCATACTTGATAATTTACTGTACAACTGGGTTAGGACATTTGTAGGGGCCAGTTTCGAATTGCAGTCTCCCGTAGGTGTTCTTTGAGTGTTTTTGAAAGTGGGTAGTGATTCACATTCCTTTACAGCTTTGGGTAGGGCGTTCCACATTGATGTGGCATAATTGCGAAACGTGTTTAGTCCCTTGTTTGAGCCGAATCTGGGTTTAACATGATTTGTGGAGCTCCCTCTGGTGTTGTGATCGTGGTATTCACTGACCTTTGGGAAGTATTTTGACATGTACATGGGTACCTTGGTCACGTAGTGTATCTTGTAGACCAGGCCCATTGCAAGTTGCTGTACTCTGTCGTCTACTCTAAGCCATCCTAGGTTGTCAAAGTGGGCAGGGGTGAGGTGGGTTCTAGGAGTCAGGTCAAGCAGTAGTCTGACTAGCTTGTTTTGATTGTTTGTAATTTGTTTTTTAGTGCCTTTGAGGTGCTTTGGTACCATGAGGTGCAAGCATAGTCGTAGTACCCTTGAATGAGTGCTCCTGCCAGAGTCTTCAGGGTATTCTTGTTTACCAGAGAGGAGATCCGGTACAAGAATCAAGTTCGTTGGTTGACTTTTTTTTATTACATTGGATGCCATTTTGTCACAGGAAAGATTAGCCTCTAGGATGGAACCCAGGTAGGTAATTTCGTCTTTCCTTGTGACAATATTGTCACCCACTGTAACCGAGAAGCCGTCGGTCTTGCTGAGTTTGTTATTTGAACCGAAGAGAATGGACTCTGTTTTGCCCATGTGTAATGATAGTTTGTTGTCTGCGAGCCATATGCAGATTTTGCCTAGTTCCGAGCTGAGGGCTTTTTCAACCTATAACTTGTTCTTGTCAGAGACCAGAGTCGTCCGCAAACAGGAACAAGTTGCAGTCACAAGCTGACGACATGTCATTTGCATAAATTAGGAATAGTAGCGGTCCTAGTATGCTTCCTTGTGGAACACCACAGCTCACTGTGAGGTGGGGGGGGGATAGGGTACCGTTTACCTCCACCATCTGTTCTCTCCCCTCCAGGTAGGATTGTATCCAGTTCACTGATCAAAACCAATTGCTTTTAGCTTGTCAATCAGAATGGTGTGATTGACAGTGTCGAAGGCCTTTTGTAGGTCCAGCATGACCATGCCGCAGTATTTGCCCGCGTCCACCTCTTGTTTGATGTGGTCGTTCAAATAGAGAAGGCATGTGTCAGTGGAGTGGGATGTTCTGAAGCCAGATTGGAATTTGTAGATTAGATTTTTTTCCGCGAGGTACTTTTCGATCTGTTCGTATACTATCTTTTCCATGACTTTCGAGATGGATGTAAGGATAGAAACAGGGCGGTAGTTGCCTGGGTCTAATTTGCTGCCCTTTTTGTGCAGGGGTGTTACTCTCGCAATTTTGAAATCCTTGGGGACGTGTCCCTGTTTTATGGAGAGGTTTATTATGTGTGTGATGACTGGGGTGATGGCGGCTGCTGAGTCTCTGAGGAATTTGGAGGGGATGTTGTCATGGCCAGTGGCCTTGTTCGGTTGGAGGGCGCTCAGTTTTTTGAGTACCTCATCTGAAGTTACCATTTCCAGTTTGAAGTCGTCTTTGTGGACACCTAGGTTCTTGTAGTATGCTACTATGTGTTCTACCCCATACTGCCCTGAGTGGGAGGGTAGTTTGTTTACCAGTGTTGTGGCTATGTTTGTGAAGAAAGTGTTTAAATAATTGGCTACATCCAGCTTGTCTGTGATGAGCGTGTTGTCCGTCTTTATGTTTATGTTTGAGAACCTGGTTTTAAGTTTTTTACTGCAGCCTAGTTGATTGTTGAGTAATTTCCAAAGTTCACGTGGTTTATTTTTGTTTTCCTCAGTTTTGTCATTGATGACATTTTTTTTAGCAGTTTTGATCATGGAGTTTACGTCATTTCTTAGTCTGTTTCTTTCTAGTTTGAGTTCAGTCACGTGGTCTTGGAGTTCACTGCTCGTGCTTTTGGTAAGCTTTGACTGACTTTTACGAAACTCAGACTTGGCGGTCGGGGACGCGGTCACAGCTGCATTCTCGACTGTGATGGAGAGGTCGGTCAGGGGGGAGGATTTGGCCGGCAGGTGGAGCAATTCTGTTTTGCTTAGGTTCAGTTTGAGGTGGTTGGTCGTCATCCAGGCGGAGATGTCGGACAGACAGGCCGAGATCCGCTCAGAGACGTGTATATCTGAGGGAGGGAAGGAGAGGAAGAGTTGAGTATCATCGGCATAACAATGATATGAGAAGCCATGAGACGTGATAATGTTACCCAGTGATTTAGTGTAGAGGGAGAAGAGAAGGGGTCCTAGGACCGAGCCCTGGGGGACACCCGTCCGCAGGGGGCGGGTGGCCGACAGAGTCCCTCTCCATGACACTTGGTAGGCGCGGTCGTTGAGGTATGATGTCAGCCATGTCAGCGCAGATCCAGCCACTCCCATTCCTGCGAGGGCCGCGAGGAGGATCTGATGGTTGACTGTGTCGAAGGCTGCAGATAGATCTAGGAGAATCAGGACAGAGGAGAGGCCTTTCGCTTTTGCTAAGTGAAGTGCCTCTGTGACCGCAATGAGGGCCGTTTCTGTGGAGTGGCCAGTCCGGAAGCCAGACTGATTGGGGTAGAGAGCATCTTGACTGGAAACATCACTGCCTGGTATGGAAACAGCAAGGCACAGGACAAGAAGGCCCTACAGAGAGTGGTGCGCTCAGCTGAACGTACTACGGGTATTGCACTACCACCCCTGCAGGACTTATATAACAAGAGGTGCAAATCCAGAGCCTGCAGAATAATGAAAGACCCTCACCACCCCAACAACAACCTGTTCAAGCTTCTGCGGTCAGGCAAACGCCTGTGCACACCAGCAACTAGGACAGAGAGACTTCGGCTCAGCTTCTTCCCCCAGGCCATCAGAGTCTTGAACACTGAACTCTCCACACACAAGCACACATGAGCACACACACAACACACATACTGTATACGCTCACACACTAACAGTCACTTTAGCACGAACACACACACACACACACACACACACACACACACATGCTGCACACGCTCACACTCAACGGTCACTTTACACAATGAAAAGGTCACTTAAAAAAATTTATAAATAAAAAAAAGAACAGGAGTGGTTCTTGTATAGTAAATAGATGGATATAGCAAGATAGCATAAGGATATATAGTATAACTGTATATTGTATACTATAGTATAGTATAGTATTGTATAGTAGTGTACATAAGACCCAGTGCCTCATCCGTAGGACTATCACAGGACCTTAGCATGTCTTTTACCATGCATTTTGTAAACGTTATGTACATTATACCTGTTATGTCTTATTCTTATTACTTGTATTGTTGCACAATCGCTGCGGGCATGACCACCACATTTCACTGTATGCTTGTATGCCGTGAAAAATAAAACTCCTGACTTGATTTGACTTGGCTATAGTGCAGGTGGGTGACTGTCAGTCAAAGTGCATTGCGAGTATGGGTGCAGCCCAGCCAAAAACAGCTTGTACTTTGGAAGGACAGAAAGTGGTGCACCAAAGTACTTGATTAAAAATACAAAACAATGAATCGTATTGAAAAGAACCTTACAGATGTGTTCCATAGACTCACAGGAATTGTGTAAAATTGCCCAAAAAGTTAACAATTGTGGACCTTTAATGTCTGAAGGAGTCGACTGAAGGCTTCTTGTCCTCTGCAAAAGCATGCAATTGGTCCACTGATGGATACATCTTGATATTTGTTTCAAGTTTGTTTATTATTATTATTTGTCATAATAAATAAATTGTCTAGTCTAGTGTGTTCATTAGATGGGTGAAATCCTCTTTCAGTGCCTTCAGTGTTTTCTTAGGCAGTTAGCCTCACTGATAGCATTAGCCACACTTCTAGGCCTCTTTACTTTTGGAAAGAATGATACAAAATAATAATAATACTAATTATATATATATTATATCTCCTTTCGATCGATTAGTCGACTATTCGACTAATCGGGGTCAGCCCTAATACATATACACATCCATATACATATACACATCTGTATACATATACACATACATATACATATACATATACATACTGTATATACTAGGGTTGGGTTTAGTTCACTTTCAATTCAGGAAGTGAATTTCTGTGAGCTGCTCAGTACACACTCATGCATGCACGCATGCACACACACACACACACACACACACACACACACACACACACACACACACACATACACATATTGTGCGACAGTGGCTCAGGAGGTAAGAGTGGTCGTCCGGAAATTGTAAGGTTCCCGGTTTTATTCAGGCGCCTTATCGGCAGTGTGTCGAAGTGTCCTTGAGCAAGTCACTTAACGTCACGGTGACCAATCGCAGCCACTCTTATTGTCTGGGACCAAATACGGCCACGCCCCATTCCCAGTAAAAAGCGCGAATCTCTAGAATGGGTTTCGGGCGACGCTGTATACGGAAGTGACGATAGACAACACTTTCTGTTGTCAGTAGATGGCAGCATTGATTTAAAATTAAAAGGTGAAAATGTTGAAAACTACAACAATACACTTCCCAAGATCCTTAGCACAGGTCACAGGTCACTGGGATGTGTCTATTCGTCGACGTGATCTGAACAGCGGTAAACTATTACTGCGACCTCGGTATAGCGACCGCGAATGGTAAACTAATTATCTTAACAAAAGTGCGCTGGTAGCATTACATATGTTGTCTAAAGGGGGACATATGGTACAATTTAAGATTTTAATGATAATCGGCATATAAAGCATCGTTAATTTGTAAGAAACCTCAATGAAAACGGTAATATTCGCTATTGTTATGAAAATGTGCTAGAATCCTATAAAAATGTGGACGCATTTGGTCTACGTTCCGTTAACCCCTAACTGCTCCCGATGAGTGAATGGGTGAATGTGAAGCACTATATCTACTAGAAACTACTATATCAATGCAGTCCATTTTCCATGCAGACCATTTACTATACATATTGACACATATATAACCATGAGCACATATCCTCTTCCAGAGGACAAAGAGGAAGCCTTCACATCCATAAGCACCTACATGGAATAGTGTACATACAATAAATAAAGATATATAGACATGAAGTATTCATTGACAAGCATACTTTGACATGGAAAGTGGTTGAATAGCATGAATGTTCACTCTTCACATAAACACACACCAGCCCTTCTACCACACGCACGCGTTGAAATGTTCTAATTAAAAGAGATACTGTACACAATCTCCCATGCGGCCTTGCTCTTGAGACACAGAACACGTTGGTAAGTTTTATGTTTGATTATCATAATATGGTAATCCTCCTCACAACAGAATGATAGGGATCAGGTTGAAATGTTGCTAAATGCCCCTTTAAGAGTTACATAAAATCCCATTTTTTTGGACCTAAGGAAAAGAAAGAGACTGGAACACGGAGGAGACAGTACAACGGAGCAAGCTGTGACACGCTCATCGAGGGATACAGCAGCCGCCAATACAACAACACCGATGTTGACTTGCCCCGTTGGGGAGACAGTAGCTGATAATATAACGGCCCTGATGACGACTTGCCCCGAGAGGGTGACAGCAGACGACAATATAACGGTACCGGCGGGGACGAACTTTGTGAAAGAGAAAGCAGTGGAATTTGAGAAGAAAATATCCGACAACTCCGCCGTGAATCCCAACGCTCCTACAACCTCAACTGATACAGGCAGGGAGGATACACCACCCGATTTCAGGTCTCTGACTATCCTGATAAAGGAGCAGATGCACGACTTAAAATTACACATTGATGCTAAATTCGAAGAGGTTAAAATGGCGGCCGCAGATCAGGCCGGGCGTATTACTGCAGTGGAGAACACTGTGCTCGAAATCACATTGAAAATCGAGGAGAACAAGAAGACTGTTCACGATGGATTCACGGAGATAGCGGCGGAGATACAACAGGTGGACAAAGCGCTTCGGAAGAAAATACAAGACATCGAAGAGGAAGCAATGGAGAGGCGGCTCGAGACCGAACGTCACTACCGTAGATATAATGTCCGTATTGTGGGATTGGATGAATCAGTCAATTGCACAGACGACACATTTCCAACAGTGTTAGCTGGAATTCTAGGTAAACAGATCCTCTCCACAGTGCCGTTAGTGGACCATTGTTATAGAATCGGTACACGGGACCCCAAAGGCAACAAGACGAGGGTTATCATTGCTACTCTGTGCAAAACAGAAATAAGAGACGTGATCATCAGAGAGGCACGCAATCAATGGGGGAGACTGAAATATAATGACAAACCAGTGTCTTTCTACGAGGATTTATGCAGGGAGGCCATTTCCCTACGTGTCCCTTACAAAGAGGTGCTGCAGAAGCTCTACAGGAGAAAACTTAAACCCAGCCTTCGTTACCCAGCTTCTCTCTCCATCTTGGGGGAAGATGGTAAAAGATTCGGGTTACGCTCGCCTAAAGACGCAGATGAATACATGAGGCAACTTGATAGCCGGTCGCACCATAGGTCCGTATCAGAAGACAAGCCTATTCATCTCTCTCTTTTTCTTACTTTTTCTTATTTTTATTAGAATGACTTTGCCACGGCTCAACTACAAAAGCGACAGCAGATATGCCTGTAGGCAACACTGAGGCACAAAGTGTTTAATATGAAACGATAGGCACTATATTTATAGATTTCTGGTTTTTGAGCAGGCAATAATCCAACAGTGACATTGGGAACACTCTGGAATATTCTGGATTCTTCTCTCGACCGTTCAGGGACACACTGGAATATACTGGAAAACACTAGAAGGTCATAACTCTTGGACAGGGAGAACATTCTGGAACATAACATCAGTGTTTACAAATTTACAAGGGTATTCTACAACTTTCTAGCATACACTGTACTCCTACAATGAAGGCCTGTAACAATAACATCCGGTATGTATATACATATGAACCAGAGATGGAAGTTCAATAAGGTTTTAAAAACATCATCCTCATCTAAAGGTACAAGCATGACAAGGTTATTCTAATATTTTAAGCAATTGCTCCACTGCTTTAGGGATTTGCATAATTTAGTTCTAAAAATCTCTTTTCATTGTTGAGTTTTATTTTATTTCTTATTTTTTTTTAGTTTTTTCTTCTCTCTTTTCTTTTTCTCCTTTTTTCTGAAGGTTCCAACATATACAAGTTAGTAGAAGGTTCAAATAAATATATCAATGGAGGTATATTTTTCATTTTTCACACAATTTTTATTACATTAATGGGAAGGCGCAAGACCAAAAGTGACATTCTATTAAATTAGAATGAACGTTTTAGATCCTATGGCAATTAGCATAGGAAGATTAGGGTTAGAAAGCTCATTTTGGGCAACCCGGTGGCTTAAGGGAGGGAGTCATACGCGTAGGATGTGTCTATGGAACACAGTCCTGTACGACTCTCGGAGGGAGGGGGATTTAGGGGATTATTATTTGTATATATGTATGTTTTTAAGCTCGGCTCTCAACGGGACCTCAATAGTTGGATGTATATCTATTGTAGATTCGCACTCCAGAAGCATTACCAACAACTACACAACAACATGTATAGATTATGGCTAGTTTGAATATAATGATCTGGAATACTGGGGGAATAAATAATCAACACAAACGCAAAAGCGTGCTCACACTGATGAAAAACAAACAGGTTGACGTGGCTCTGCTAAGCGAAACGCACATTTTAGGGGAAGACATAGCTACGTTATCGGACAACATATACCATAACATTAGTCACTCTTCCTTTGGAACGAGAACCCGTGGAGTTGCCATAGTCGTTAAACGGAAGTTGAATATTGAATTGAAGGGAGTATGGTCTGATGCAGATGGTCGGATAACTATAGCTAAGATTGTACACAAGAACAGGAAAATAGCGTTGGTAGCGGTATACGCCCCAAATTTGTACGAAGCTAATTTCTTCACTACACTTACCAGAACAATGTTAGACCTTCCCGAATACTCATTTATAATTGGTGCGGATTTTAATGCCATTTGGGATCCAGGGATGGATAAATCTTATCCCTCCTTTTCCAACGAACAGAAAAATTCATCTAATGCGTTAAAGGATTGGTCGAAGAATACAGGTGTAAATGATCTATGGCGATCACTCAACCCCACGACCCGGAAGTACTCTTGTCGATCTGCAAGACATAACACACTATCCAGTATAGATTATGTTTTTGCATCCCCGAGACTATTTGATAACTATGATGTGGAAATGGTACCCAATGCATTATCAGATCACTGTTATTTACTCCTAAAAGGATCATTTGGTATACTGTCATCCCGAGCCCCAAGATGGCGATTTAACTCGATGCTGCTTAATAACAAGGAATTCATTACACAACTCAAAGAAGCTCTCTCTGTATTCCTACTGGAGAATGCGAATTCGGTGCAGGACCCCAGAATGTTATGGATGTCGGTAAAGGGAATGATCAAGGATTTCACCGATAGCTTCTCCTCCAAAATACGCAAGAATCGATGCTCAAAACTGGCGGAACTGGAAACGCTTTACTCTACGTTATTTACTTCTTTACAATACAACGACTCGGTTCGACTGGAAACTCAAGTTAATGTACTAAAAAAAAGAGATTAACGCCATTTATAAACAACAATCTGAAGTACAAATACGTAGCACAAGACAACAGCATTACTCTCAAGGTTCTAAACCAAGTCACCTACTAGCTATGCGATTAAGAGTTAATGCAAAATTTGCAGATATAACTACCATTAAAGCACAACAAGGACTTGTAACAGACCCTAAAAAAATAAACACGACATTCAAAGAGTTCTACTCCAACTTGTATAAATCAGAAACGACCTTCGATCAAAACAAAATGGACACATATCTTAATCAAATTAACCTCCCCAAACTTTCAGAGGATGATGCTAAACAGTTAGAAACACCTATCACACTAGAGGAACTCAGGAAGGTCATATCCGAAATGCAAAGTGGTAGGGCTCCTGGAAGAGACGGTATCCCACCAGAAATGTACCTCTCATGTTGGGACATAATTGGTAGGGATGGGTACCTTTCACATTTGAACCAATACCGGTACCGGTACCTGTGAATCGATACCGGTACCCAACGGTACCTTTTTTCTGTACTTTAGTCTAAAGAAATTTTATTTACCTACCTCAGTCGTAAAAGAAAAAATCCAAACTTTAAATAACTACAATTTCGACAGTTTTCGGCTTGTCATTGCTCCGACTGCTTTGTTGTTGAATCAAGTCAAATCCTAGGTAAGCATATATTGTGCGTGTGAACGTTGACATGAAAAGAAAAAAGTAAAAAAAAAAAAAAAAAAAAAAAAACGTTTTTTTGGTATCTCACTTGATTCGATACTCGGTAGTACCGACGTGTTTCGGTTCGGTACCTCAAAAGTACCGAATTCTGTACCCATCCCTAATAATTGGACCCCTATTACTTAATATGATTTTATACTCAGTCAAGGAGGGGAAGCTCCATAAGAACGACAATATTGCACTCATAACATTCCTCCTTAAAAAAGACAAAGACCCCACCGAGTGCGGTAGTTATAGACCCTTAAGCCTCCTCGGAACCGATATCAAACTGTACTCTAAGGTATTAGCCATCAGACTTCAAAAGCATATGACGTCTTTAGTTCATCCGGATCAAACTGGCTTCATAAGAGGCCGCTTGATCACTGATAACATAAGACGATTACTACACGTACTAGATGCCAGCAAGGACGACGCCACACCTAAGGCGATGCTGTCCCTGGATGCAATGAAAGCTTTTGATAGGTTGGAATGGTCGTATCTATGGGCAGTATTAGAAAGGATGGGGTTAGGAAAAGGATTCATTGATATGATTAAAGTATTATACAAAGACCCATCGGCCATGATTACAACAGGTATAATCACCTCCGAAATCTTTCCGGTATCACGCTCTTCTAGACAGGGTTGCCCTCTTAGTCCCGGACTATTCGATTTATCATTAGAGCCTTTAGCACAAGACAATCCCAATCCATAGAACCAATCGTAATCAAGGGCACACAACATAAAATTTGTTTATATGCGGACGACGTAATACTGTTCATGCAAAACCCCAACACCGCAATGCCTCATCTTCTCAAGTTGATTGATGACTTTGGCGATCTATCGGGATTTAAGATAAATTGGCCGAAGTCGGCTTTCCTTCCACTTAACGCCCCTGCAAAAAAAAAATACTCCTTCCAGAAGAGATACCAATGGTTAAACACTTTAGATGTTTGGGAGTTGAAGTATTCCCTACCATAAGCCAAACGGTGAAGCACAATTACATAAAAATCCAAAATAAAATCAAATGCGACTTTGACAGGTGGTCAAAACTTAAAAACTCAGTACAGGCACAGGTATCAATAGTTAAGATGGACGTCCTACCTAGAATCAACTTCATCAGCTCAATGCTAACGTTACCCCCTCCAGATGGTTACTGGAAAAAATTACACTCTTCCGCATACAAATTTATTTGGAATAACAAACCACCACGTATAAAAAGATCCACCGCACAGAGAAACAAAGCCGACGGAGGTATGGCATTTCCAGATTTTTTACACTATTTTAAGGCGTACACTTTAAGACCACTGACAACCTGGTTTGATCCCCAAGCATCAGTATCCTGGAGAAATTTAGAAGTAAATATAGTAGCACCACATAGACTGCAGGACATAGTATACACCAAATTATCAATTAAGCAATGCAAACTGAAATTTGGCCCCATTATTACTCATGCGATCCGGATATGGCGTGAAACACAAAAAAAATATTCTAACCCACATAAATGGCATAATCATACTCCCTTATTCAATAACAATGCACTCCTGATTGGAAAACGACCTATAAGATTCCCTAGATGGGAAACGCAGGGCATACACACATTAGGAGATGTTTTCAACAAACAGGGTTTTTGTAGTTATGAGGAAATACACAAAAAAATTATCTCACCAGTTCCACATATTATTTTTACGCACAGTTATTGTTATGTTTGAAGGCTCATGGTGTCCCATTAAGGATACCAATTGTACACCACAGATACCACAAATTCTTCTATGAAAGAGAGACATCGAGAGGTTTTGTATCAGATTTTTATCATCAATTACTAACGTCCTCGTATGAAATCCTCCACCTAGACTCAGTCTGGAGGAGGGATATACCAGACCTGGAAATAGATTTAGATTGGCAAGAAGCCTGGGCAAATGTTCGACTTGCATCATATTATACAAAGACCCATCGGCCATGATTACAACAGGTATAATCACCTCCGAAATCTTTCCGGTATCATGCTCTTCTAGACAGGGTTGCCCTCTTAGTCCCGGACTATTCGATTTATCATTAGAGCCTTTAGCACAATATGTAAGACAATCCCAATCCATAGAACCAATCGTAATCAAGGGCACACAACATAAAATTTGTTTATATGCGGACGACGTAATACTGTTCATGCAAAACCCCAACACCGCAATGCCTCATCTTCTCAAGTTGATTGATGACTTTGGCGATCTATCGGGATTTAAGATAAATTGGCCGAAGTCAACTTTCCTTCCACTTAACGCCCCTGCAAAAAAAAAATACTCCTTCCAGAAGAGATACCAATGGTTAAACACTTTAGATGTTTGGGAGTTGAAGTATTCCCTACCATAAGCCAAACGGTGAAGCACAATTACATAAAAATCCAAAATAAAATCAAATGCGACTTTGACAGGTGGTCAAAACTTAAAAACTCAGTACAGGCACAGGTATCAATAGTTAAGATGGACGTCCTACCTAGAATCAACTTCATCAGCTCAATGCTAACGTTACCCCCTCCAGATGGTTACTGGAAAAAATTACACTCTTCCGCATACAAATTTATTTGGAATAACAAACCACCACGTATAAAAAGATCCACCGCACAGAGAAACAAAGCCGACGGAGGTATGGCATTTCCAGATTTTTTACACTATTTTAAGGCGTACACTTTAAGACCACTGACAACCTGGTTTGATCCCCAAGCATCAGTATCCTGGAGAAATTTAGAAGTAAATATAGTAGCACCACATAGACTGCAGGACATAGTATACACCAAATTATCAATTAAGCAATGCAAACTGAAATTTGGCCCCATTATTACTCATGCGATCCGGATATGGCGTGAAACACAAAAAAAATATTCTAACCCACATAAATGGCATAATCATACTCCCTTATTCAATAACAATGCACTCCTGATTGGAAAACGACCTATAAGATTCCCTAGATGGGAAACGCAGGGCATACACACATTAGGAGATGTTTTCAACAAACAGGGTTTTTGTAGTTATGAGGAAATACACAAAAAAATTATCTCACCAGTTCCACATATTATTTTTACGCACAGTTATTGTTATGTTTGAAGGCTCATGGTGTCCCATTAAGGATACCAATTGTACACCACAGATACCACAAATTCTTCTATGAAAGAGAGACATCGAGAGGTTTTGTATCAGATTTTTATCATCAATTACTAACGTCCTCGTATGAAATCCTCCACCTAGACTCAGTCTGGAGGAGGGATATACCAGACCTGGAAATAGATTTAGATTGGCAAGAAGCCTGGGCAAATGTTCGACTTGCATCATATTATACAAAGACCCATCGGCCATGATTACAACAGGTATAATCACCTCCGAAATCTTTCCGGTATCATGCTCTTCTAGACAGGGTTGCCCTCTTAGTCCCGGACTATTCGATTTATCATTAGAGCCTTTAGCACAATATGTAAGACAATCCCAATCCATAGAACCAATCGTAATCAAGGGCACACAACATAAAATTTGTTTATATGCGGACGACGTAATACTGTTCATGCAAAACCCCAACACCGCAATGCCTCATCTTCTCAAGTTGATTGATGACTTTGGCGATCTATCGGGATTTAAGATAAATTGGCCGAAGTCAACTTTCCTTCCACTTAACGCCCCTGCAAAAAAAAAATACTCCTTCCAGAAGAGATACCAATGGTTAAACACTTTAGATGTTTGGGAGTTGAAGTATTCCCTACCATAAGCCAAACGGTGAAGCACAATTACATAAAAATCCAAAATAAAATCAAATGCGACTTTGACAGGTGGTCAAAACTTAAAAACTCAGTACAGGCACAGGTATCAATAGTTAAGATGGACGTCCTACCTAGAATCAACTTCATCAGCTCAATGCTAACGTTACCCCCTCCAGATGGTTACTGGAAAAAATTACACTCTTCCGCATACAAATTTATTTGGAATAACAAACCACCACGTATAAAAAGATCCACCGCACAGAGAAACAAAGCCGACGGAGGTATGGCATTTCCAGATTTTTTACACTATTTTAAGGCGTACACTTTAAGACCACTGACAACCTGGTTTGATCCCCAAGCATCAGTATCCTGGAGAAATTTAGAAGTAAATATAGTAGCACCACATAGACTGCAGGACATAGTATACACCAAATTATCAATTAAGCAATGCAAACTGAAATTTGGCCCCATTATTACTCATGCGATCCGGATATGGCGTGAAACACAAAAAAAATATTCTAACCCACATAAATGGCATAATCATACTCCCTTATTCAATAACAATGCACTCCTGATTGGAAAACGACCTATAAGATTCCCTAGATGGGAAAAGCAGGGCATACACACATTAGGAGATGTTTTCAACAAACAGGGTTTTTGTAGTTATGAGGAAATACACAAAAAAATTATCTCACCAGTTCCACATATTATTTTTACGCACAGTTATTGTTATGTTTGAAGGCTCACGGTGTCCCATTAAGGATACCAATTGTACACCACAGATACCACAAATTCTTCTATGAAAGAGAGACATCGAGAGGTTTTGTATCAGATTTTTATCATCAATTACTAACGTCCTCGTATGAAATCCTCCACCTAGACTCAGTCTGGAGGAGGGATATACCAGACCTGGAAATAGATTTAGATTGGCAAGAAGCCTGGGCAAATGTTCGACATGCATCACAGAACCCGGACCATCAACAAATCAATCTTAACTATATTCATAGGACATACTTGACTCCTATAAGACTGAACAGAATGGGTCTTAAACAAGACTCCAAATGCTCCTTATGTACAAATGGGGACGAGGGTACATTTATGCACATGTACTGGGACTGCCCACCAGTTAAGATATTCTGGAAAGAAGTGACCCAGCAATTATCAAATCTCTTAACTCTGAATATACCTGTACACCCCTCTGTATTACTGTTGAATGATGTTTTTGAGTGTGCAGTACCTATACAGCTAAAGAGATTGGGTCTCATTCTCGAACGAAGTTACGACAAAATATTTCGTCTTAGCCAGATTTCGGCCTATTTAAGACATATTAGGGCTGGTAGTGGGAGTCTTCAAATTTTCCTGAGATCTTATTTGAGAGCAGATCTAAGAGTGCTGAGGAGCACACTTAAATATGCTCTCAGCCCACGATCAAATCTCATGATTGATTGACTAATATTTAAAATGTTATTATAACTTGACAGACTGTGTTCTCATAGTGATTCCTTCACGTCAACGCTACAGGTCTCCTTGGAATTAATTACTTAATCATAATTAAAATAAATATGACAATATTTGTACGATAAGAAATTACGAATTTGATGTCGGAAAAATAAATAATATGGATTCATCTGATCACAGGGCAGCTGGATTAACCATATCTGAACCAGCTATTTTGGACAAATAATTACTCATATTCAAACACAATTATGCAATTATTGTGAAATGATTGAAAATAATAATAATTTAATGCCTTCTGTGGAATTTGTATTTCTTATTTGTTACACATCTGTTTTAATGATTAATTATATACATTTGAAAGAATGCAGGTCAACATGCAATGTATCCCATTGATTGGTATACAATGGGACAGACCTTTGTTTGATTGATTGATTGAAAACTTTATTAACAGATTGCAGAATGGGTACAGTACAGTACAGCTCAATTACATAAGGGGATGCAGACCAGAGAAATAATTTCATCTTGTTTACATCAGGGTCCCCCATTTTCAATTCATCATAACATATATGACACACATGACACAGATAGACAGTACTGCTACATCTATACATTTATGACATACCAGATTTGCAAATACAGTACTGTTTGTGATACAAAAAGAGTCCAGAAAAGAGAGTACATTTGACGTAGAAACTGTTGGAGGAGGTTGGGTAGGGATGGGTGGGGGATAGACTTACACTGTACAAGCAAAACTGTACATTGGAATATTGACAAAACCATACTTGGTCATTTACTGTACATTGGAGGGGGTTGATATAGCTATAAACCTGCATTCCTTCGAATATATCATTAATCAATTAAACTTATATTGAAATACACTATATTGAAATAGATGTAGCAGTACTGTCTATCTGTATGTCATATATGTTACGATGAATTGAAAATGGGGGACCCTGATGTATACAAGACGAAAGTCTTTCTCTGGTCTGCATCCCCTTAACAATTGTATGTATTGAGCTGTACTGTACTGTACCCATTCTGCAATCTGTTAATAAAGTTTTCAATCAATCAATCAAAACTATATAGGCCAACACTGAAATGACAGTGGATAAATAAATAAGAACTAAAGCTAATCGGTGGAAATAGACTGCATTAATATTCCATAACAAGTCTTGTGTGCGCCTACGAATGAACAGTAGCCTATAGGCTTATGGAATAATAAACCATACTGCGTTCATTCATTACGCCCGCCGTAGGCTATATATATTATGTCATTCATTCATTCATATACAGTACTGCGCGCGCGCGCGTGTGTGTGTCTGTGTGTGCGCGCGCGCTGCGGCAGGTGTGTACCGCGAGCTGTATATGATGCCAATACATTAATCTAATCTAGTTTTGATGGGCGCAAGTGTGATTACGAAACCTAGCCGCATTTCTCGGAGACGCTCTCTGATTGGCACTGACTGACGCTAGGTTTCGTAATCACGCGGCTCGCAAAGCACTTCCGCCATTCCATTTCACACAGCTGCGTCACCAGTTGCCTTATAAGGAACTATGGAGGCGGTGTTTTGTATGCAAATGAGCTGAACGGGAACACGCTTTGGAGTTTACGACAGAATGCCATTCTCCAAGCAGATATCAGATCATATCATTTCTGCGACCGTTTCAGCCACTTAAGACATATCCGTTCAGGACTCAGAGTGAACTTGTCATAGATTATGTCTCAGTGGTTCCAAGATAAGTCTTCCAGAATATATCTTTGGAAAATTTTCGGGAATGAGACCCATTGGTTTTATCTGGTATCACAGCGGCTAAAAAGCTGATAGCATCACGATGGTTTCAACCGGAAAAAATTTGCCGGAAGGTCTGGATTCTTACATACCTCGATGTGATTTATCTAGAAATATCTACAGCAAGAATTTTGGGTCTCAGTGAATCCAAAATTACAATGTGGTTAGAAGTGGTGGAGAGAATAAAAGCTAGCATATAATTGTAGTGTCTGGTTAGGAGCGAATGATAATGGATGGATTATCCAAGGGGGGGCCCGGGGGGGGGGGCCCGGGGGGGGGGAGCGAGCGAGAGCATATGTGTGTAGGGTATTAGATAGCAGGTATTAGGTGTATATCTTGTATAAGACATTTATTTAAATGGTGATTTCATTGGATGTGCACTGTTAATGAATGCTTGTATATCTAATTTTATATTGTCATGTTTGTTTGTGTTTGTTTAAAAAATTATAAAAAAAATAAAATACAATAAAATCCCATTTTGTATGTATACGTGCATATGTATGTGCGTGTATGTGTAGACATGTATATATGTGCGCGTGCGTGTGTGTGTGTGCGTGTGTGTGTGTGTGTGTGTGTGCATGTGTATGTATATTTGTATGTGTATTGGTATGTGGAACTTCGGACCCCAGGAAGACTAACTGGTGCCATTGGCATCAGCTAATGGGGATCCTTTTTAATAAACAATAAAAAACCCAATGGCGGTTCAGCATGAAACCTCCCACAGTAGCCTACACAGCGGTTTGCTTCAAATAAATCATGCTTGATCATAATGGCTAATGTTTGCCCTCGTCCCGGAGCTCTTCTTAAAAGCAACACTGATATCTCATGTCATCGGTCTGTCCGGCCTGTCCATGTCCATATGTCCTCGTGGCTCTGGCGCCTTGATTTATTACCCTGCAGCGCAACCGATACGATCTGTTTGAAATAGGACTCTTATGTGTTACAATAAGCGCTGAGCATACAAAGTTTCCATGTATGTTATCGCCGGGGTTCAGATAGGATTAAGGTTGGGACACACACACACACACACACTGCTCTCCCTGTATCTCGCTCGCCCCTTCTCGCTCTCTTTTTTCTCACCAGTCATATATTGTTTCTCAGCTTGTTATTGTCGTCGACACTGATCGGATGTGAGTGTTCGCCGGGTTGACAGCGTGATTGACAGGTGTCGTGTCTGGTCTCTCTAGGTACCTGGAGGCCGTCTCCTTGGTCTTCCCGATCATGCTAATGATGGCCTGGGTGCTGTTCGTGGCCGACTTTGTCAAGAAGCTGGTCCACGAGAGGGAGCTGAGGCTGCACGAGGTATGGTTGTGTCTGTCGGTGAAGCAAATATATTGACATACATGTAGGTGTGAGTAGGTTCAAGAATGTCACAGGGCTGATTCAGTCAGTGATAATTGAACCCTTGCACTGAAAAATCATATAAGTCTGTTTTGGCATGTGTTGGACAGCCCATTTATTTGCAGTTGTAAAATCAATACAAATCACTTGGAGTGTGAATGTGATATATCACCAGAAAGTAGTCAACCTCTACTGTCTTTAACTATGAATGAACACAACACTTTTTCTCAGTCGCTTTGGTGCATTTCTCACATCACTATTTACATTTGCACAACAGTTAGTGCATTTCTCAAAACAATTAGTACAAACTGCAAAATCTAGTTGATAACCTGCAAAAGCGTGTCACTTGCTCAAAATGGATAGTTCCTTCTTCAAAAGCAAGTATTCATGTCAATGAAAGTGTCAGTGTCATCAAAATGAAAAGTCCTGACATTGTTTATGAACAAGATAGTCAAATGGCTTTGTCATGTTTTCATTATGACAGATCACTCTGTAAGTGTTTTCCAATGCAAAAAAGTCAGATCTTGGTGACACTACCTGAAAATGCTCAAGACAGCACTATACACTATTTGCACAGCCATTTGAAATCTACAGTTACACATTACTGTACACACTGTACACATGTAATATTCCCTCCTTGTTGGTCTGGGACATCAATGGTTGCTCTCTGTCCAATGTGATTTCTTCCACGCCTTCTACCTTTTGCCAGATTGAAACCCGCCTCATCAACGTATATGAATGTGTGCAGCGGTTCCCTGGTACACGCTTTATCCCAGAAGAGAGAGAGAGAGAAAAACTATAAACTTTTCCTGTGTAACATAATGCATTTTGGACAACATATTGTACAGTATGAACTGTCATGTAAGTGTACTGCATGGCACTACACAAAGTAACCAGTTTACAGCACTGAACATTAGAGTATGCATAGAACACAGAAATGTTTTTTTTTTTTTTTACTTTGACCAGTCAGCTGGTTCTTTTAGCGTTTATCGCTTTTTCTGGTCAAGCATGACCGACAGAAACAGGTTGAATAGGATATAGATCGGGGGGAGTCGAACTCGTGTACCCCAGATCCGTGACGCGCACGGTTGTCCCCGACGCCGCAATAGCGCCGAGATATGCGGTGAGCTACTGGAGCTCCCCACAGAAATGTTTTACTTGTGCTGGATCTCCTTCACTCTGTCGCTGTTCCGGTCAAATGGCACATTGTACTCCCAAAGATATTGTCATCCTCTATAACAGCGCTTTGTATCTCTGTCAACCTTATGGCATTGTTTGCAATCACAAATGGCCTCCTCTTGTTGCGGAGTAAAAAGGGGCCCTCTTCCACCTCTGCGAGGTTGTCTTGCAATCCTATGTGGTGCAGAGTAAAATTACAGTAATGTACAGCAAACATGAGATATACTGCTTTACAGTAACCCATATTACTGTAGTGTACAATAACAGTGCTTCCCACTTGTAAAATAATGCAGTACAGTACCATACTGTAAATATGGCAAATATTTACTGTACACTACAATACAGTAAATCTGTGCTGCAGTAAAGCTGTCTAAATGTAAAAAGTGACAAGTTCTTGTCCCACTGCAAGCTTCATGTATGACACAATGGCAGTAGTGCAGTGCAGATTGTTTAGTGCTGAATTACTGTCCAGTATACACACCTGCTCTCCCGACAAAATGTTTGAATACAGTAATTTAATTTACAGTGGTTCTCTCAACATTTGGCTGCACCCTTTGACCAGCCTCAGCCATTGTGAGGCCGTGATTGATAGATTTTGACAACTAGTTCAACATTTTTGTATGTAATGACTCAATCAATGAAATGAGGACTATTAGTTTAATAGGGAATGACTATTCAGCAGTCATAAGTATAGTTCATTTTGACTGACATGACATAAGCAAATGATAATGTTATAAAACAGCAGAGAATTGTATGAAAGCAATTGATGCATGTCCAAAAGCATTTGCAATTTGTTCGGAGGAATGAGAAACTGCTACTATGATGTGCACAAATGACAAAATGTTGTGGAGGTTGAACAGTTATGAGAACTTTAATTCTGATCAGAGAAATGCACCAAAGCAATTGAGAAAAACTGTAACACAACACTCTTAACTTACCATCTTTAGATAATTAAGTATTCAACCTCTACTGTCTTTAACTATGAATGAACACAACACTCTTAACTTACCATATTTAGATAATTAAGTATTCAACCTCTACTGTCTATGAATGAACACAACACTCTTAACTTACCATCTTTAGATAATTAAGTATTCAACCTCTACTGTCTTTAACTATGAATGAACACAACACTCTAACTTACCATCTTTAGATAATAAAGTTGGAAAACATTGTTCCTCTGAAAACATCAAACAGAGTTATATCGTTCTTCGTTTCAGGCAGTCAAGTTGAACTGAATATGTTAAAACAGGCGATCACCACCACCACAACACGTGTAGATCCATTGCGTCACTCAACCATTTGCACTGAATAAACCGAACATGTCTTCCAGGTCTCAATGCTGATAATTTAGTCTTTGCCTTTAGCGTTGAGAGCCAAAGGACGGTTGGATACACACAACACATGTACGCTCAAGGGCCACTCCCACTTTTAGACCAGATTGTGAAGGCAGCTGTCTCCCCTGTCACCCTTGAAATGGGGGACCCTGATGTAAACAAGACAAACGTCTTTCTCTGGTCTGCATCCCCTTAACAATTGTGTGTATTGAGCCGTACTGTATTGTACCCATTCTGCAATCTGTTAAATAAAGTTTTCATTCATTCATTCATTCATTCATTCATTCATTCATTCATTCATTCATTCATTCATTCATTCATTCACCCTCCACAGTACATGAAGATGATGGGCGTCAACCCGCTCAGCCACTTCTGCGCCTGGTTCCTGGAGTGTGCCGCTTACCTGGTGATCACCATCGTCATCCTCACCATGGTGCTGAAGTTCGGCCTTGTCCTGCCCAACAGCGACGGCTTCCTGCTCTTCCTCTACTTCTGTGACTATGGCCTGAGCATCGTGGCCATCAGTTTCCTGGTCAGCAGCTTCTTCGACAAGACCTATATCGCCGGCCTCAGCGGCAGCCTGATCTACGTGCTCTGCTTCTTCCCCTTCATCGTGGTGATCGCCCTGGAGTCCTCGCTCACCTTCGCCCAGAAGTCCGCCCTGGTGAGTCCTCAGCTCCCCATGACATGCTTTGCTGATACTTTGCTGACGGATATACAGACAGACAGACAGACAGACAGACAGACAGACAGACAGACAGACAGACAGACAGACAGACAGACAGACAGACAGACAGACAGACAGACAGACAGACAGACAGACAGACAGACAGACAGACAGATACTGTGGGAAGATAGATAGATAGATAGATAGATAGATAGATAGATAGATAGATAGATAGATAGATAGATAGATAGATAGATAGATAGATAGATAGATAGATAGATAGATAGATAGATAGATAGATAGATAGATAGATGGATGGATGGATGGATGGACAGATGGTCAGACAGACAACATACAGCAATGTCCTACTATGATCAAGGAAAGCACCATTGATTTCACTGTGTGTGTGTGTGTGTGTGTGTGTGTGTGTGTGTGTGTGTGTGTGTGTGTGTGTGTGTGTGTGTGTGTGTGTGTGTGTGTGTGTGTGTGTGTGTGTGTAGAGCTGCCGCGGTATTGATATTTTCCTTACCGCACGAATTTGCGAAATATTTCCTACCGCCGCGGTAATTACCGCACAGTGCGCACAAAAAAAAAAAAAGTTTGAATGCATTTTAATTTTTTTTGGTAGTCTACTCTTATAGCCTGCCTCTAGTCTAATGGCGCTTTTCCACTGCATAGTACCTACTCGACTCGACCCGCTTTAGGCACCTGGTACTTTGTTCCTTTTCCACTGCAGCCAGGTACTACTACTCCGTTTGTCTCCGTGTGGGGAATGGGGATGCAGGCGGGGCCGCCGCCGCTCGCTTGTGTACACTGAAAGCTCCGTGGGCATAGATGTCCGAGGGCTTGCAGCAAGCCAGAGTTTAACACAGTTTCAATCAATCAATCAATAACAACATTAACCAGACTCTCGTTGCGTCTATTCTGCCAACGCTAACGTTACCTCTCATTGTGTATTCTACCAAGCAAACCCGGGTTTAACGTTACCTCTCTCGTGTATATCGGCTGACTGTAGTAATAACAACAACAAACTTAACACATCAGCGATCTTGTTGTGACACTAAACTCTCCGCTCGGTGGTAAATTGGGTTGATGTCGGTTTTGTTTCATCAATAAATAAGGCAGAATACACAGTGAATCCATTTTTTTTAGTTTATTGCACTTGGTTCTGTCGCAAACAAATCCTGAATGAAATGCATCCTTAGCGAGGCAGTAAAGATGGCGGCGCGGCGTTCTGTTTTCGTTCAGAGGCTACAAAGTGTGACGCGTCGAGTAGGGGGTATCTGCAGAGCCGCAGAGCCAGGCTGGACCAATAGGGTCGCTTGGAACCGAGTAGGGTATATCTGCAGAGCCGCAAGCCGCAAGCCAACTTTATTATTATGATAAAAAACAGCGGTGACGCGGTATTCAGCCTAACTCTGCGGTGAGCGTGATGCAACAGCGATACCGCGGTAATGCGGTTATCGCGGCAGCTCTGTGTGTGTGTGTGTGTGTGTGTGTGTGTGTGTGTGTGTGTGTGTGTGTGTGTGTGTGTGTGTGTGTGTGTGTGTGTGTGTGTGTGTGTGTGTGTGTGTGTGTGTGTGTGTGTGTGTGTGTGTGTGTGTGTGTGTGTGTGTGTGTGTGTGTGTGTGTGTGTGTGTGTGTGTGTGTGTGTGACAAGATAATATGTAGGAAGGCAATTTCCAGTTGCATTGTTGAGAATGGGAAATAATATAATCTCCCCCGAGGCTGATACTGAGGCTGAGGGGAAGGGATGGAATTATCCCTGCATACCTGTATGTGATAAGCGGGGGGGGGTTGCCCCTTTTCCACTCCTCCTCCACCATCCAATTAGGCAGGTATGATTTGAAAGATTTATTTTCTATTATGAATTCAATTTGTCTGGGGAAATAGTCAAAGTGGCTGATAAACGTAGTGTAATCAATCAAGTTAATTAAAAGTTAATTCGCCGCCCCAAGTACAGTAGTGGTGTGTATGCAGGGAGGGAGACATAACGTGGCCTCTCTCTTCCCGTCACAATGATCCCCAAACAGACAGAGTCCTAACTCCCACACGGAGCTAAGATTAGGTAGTCTCATGCTTGTATTAATATCAGCAGTCTCATGGCAGGTCGGGGGGGGGGGGGGGGGGTTGTGTGGCACATAAACAGACCTACTGGCCTGTCTGTGAACATTCAATATTTCATTAAAGGGAGGGGATTTAGCACCTAAGACCTCCCCTGTTGAGCCTTGGACTTCACGTACGCTTCAAACAGAACAGCTTCCACACGTGTCTGGATGACACTACACAATTTGGAGACAATGGGTCTCATTCCCGAATATTTTCCAAAGAGTTCTCTTGGAAGACTTATCTTGGAACGACTGAGACAGAATCTACGACAAGTTCACTGTGAGTCCGGCAACGCGCGGGGAAGATGTCTGAGTTGAGATGCCGCGATGAGGAATGGCACCAGTCTGACGCGCGTCCCTGTCCGAAGCTCCTTATAAGGCAGCCAATAGGGAAGTGTGCAGATGAAATTGCAAAAAGTCAAGTTAGAGCGGCTGGGTGGTGCAGCGGACATTGCGCTCGTCACCAACGCAAGAGACACCGGGTTCGAATCCGGCTGTCGGCGTTGCCTCCGGCTTGGGCCGGCCGTCATACTAACTCAATTGGCAGAGTTAGCGGGTGGGAAGTCGAAGGGTGGTAGTCTGGTAGTTGTGAACAGCGACTCCTACAGGTCGGTTGGGGCGCCTGCACAGCAAAGTCAGGAAAATGGCCGGGGCAGTGTGAGCTTCCTACACGTTACTCCTCGCCAAATGAGAGTCCACACTGGCAGGTGAAAAGATGTGACAGGCTGCCTCCACATGTATCGGAGGGG
Source organism: Notolepis coatsorum (assembly GCF_963971535.1). Classification (NCBI taxonomy): domain Eukaryota; kingdom Metazoa; phylum Chordata; class Actinopteri; order Aulopiformes; family Paralepididae; genus Notolepis; species Notolepis coatsorum. Next base: position 155,637,000 of record NC_140167.1, on the reverse strand, counting down.
ACATGTGATGCAAGGCTTCTATCCTCCCTACAACCGGCCAGTGGGGGGCATATGTGAGCAACGATCAGGACAGGGGAGGGAGAATTGGCACGGTAAATTGGGATGGGGAGAAAAATCACAGAAAAAAAAATGGTGGGCGATATGCGGAAGCGCTTTGCGAGCGATCAAAATGAGATTAGATTAATGTATTGTCATCATATATAGTACAGCTCGTGGTGCACCTGCCGCAGCGGCCGCACACACACACGCACAAACACACGTGTGCAGTACTGTATAGCCTACGCGTGTAATGAATGAACGCAGTATAGGCTTATATTATTCCAATGACTTGTTTCATTAGGAGAGCAGCAAAGACACTGCGCTGCCCGCCCCGTAGACTACTACAGTCCAAGTTCAAGTTTCAAGTTTCTTTATTAGTTGTCATACAGAAATACAGAATACTTTGCATGAAATGCTTCTTTCTGTTTTGCTCCTGAGAGTGTGCTAGATAATAACAAGATAGTATAAAATAAGTATAATATAAGTATAAAATAGAAAGTCAAGTACGTAAACAAGTGTAAACAACACAAATGTTCAATATACCTATATACAGTATGTACAGTATATACAGTGCAGGTACAGTACAGTGTAGAAATGGTGAGGTATAGCTTAGCTTGTGGTGCCACCTTGTGGTGGTGAGGTGCAATGAGGTGCAATAAGGAATGAGATTGATGTGCAAATTTCCTTACCAATAAATATAAATATAAAGTGTGTTAGTGTCTAAAGTGGTAAAGTGGGTGCTACAGTGTGTTGTTTATTTAAAGTGAGTGTGTGCGTGTGGATGTGTGTGCTGTGGGTGTATTGATGATTTGTTATTGTTATAGTCCACCATGCAGTCCGCTCATACACCCGACTCTGGCGGCCTTAATATGTGTACAGTACTGTACTTACTGTACGTAGGGCAGAGCATATATATATAGTATATACTAAATCCTAATGAAACAAGTAACTAGAATAATATAAGCATACTGTTCATTCATTAGACACGTAGGCCATACTGGCGCACACAAGACTTATGGAATATTAATGCAGTCTATTCCTACACGATTAGCTTTAGTTCTTATTTATTTATGTATCCACTGTCATTTGCAGTGTTGGTGTACTAGGCTACATAGTGTACCGTAATTCCTCTAATAGTGACCCGGGCTTGTATTTGCTTAAACTGTAGCGGGTACCAGGCTTTTATTAGGAGGAGGCATGTATAAGAGAGAGGCCTATATTTCTAATGATCATAATGAATAAATCAACATTTTGTGTCAGTTAACCTTTATTTATTTTACCCAGGGTAGGTTCTCTGAGCACGGATGCTCTTTTTCAGGAACGCCCTGCTTCACATTCACACAGTTCCATTCACACCTGGGAGCTGCCCAGTACAACCACAGTCTGCCACCGTTCATTTATTGAAACCAAGAACTGTATGAAATAGTAAACAGTGCAATTACAGGTGGTCACTGGTCATTTCAACGTTTTCAAAGTGAAATCAAGTAACTTTACCTTAGCAGCTCAGTATGCAGCTCTGTATATTAGTAACCCGGCTTGTATTAGGAGGTCGGCTTATAATTGCTTAGCTCAAGAGCGCACCCCGCCATTAATAGAGACCCGGTTTGTAATTGAATACCGGTCACTATTAGAGGAATTACGGTATTTCAATATCTGTTTTATTGATTAATGATACATTTAAAGGAATGCAAGTTATAGCTATATCAAACAAATGTCTGTCCCATTGTACCAATCATGTTGGCTATAACCTGCATTCTTTCAAATGTATAATTAATCAATAAAACAGATATGTAACAAATAAGAAATACAAATTCCACAGAAGGCATTCAATAATTATTATTTTCAATAATTTCACAATAATTGCATAATTGTGTTTGAATATCTGAGTAATTATACATTTGTCCAAAATAGCTGGTTCAGATAAGGTTAATCCAGCTGCCCTGTGATCAGATTAATCCATATTATTTATTTTTCCGACATCCGCGTAATTTCTTATCGTACAAATATTGTCATATTTATTTTAATTATGATTAAAGGGGAACTATTTTACTATTTCTTTCACTGTTTGGGCACTTTTACACAATTCCTGTGAGTTTATGGAACACCTCTGTAATTTAAAAAATGTTTTAATTCATTGTTTTGTATTTCTAATCAAGTCCTCAAAAACAGCATTTTTCTACCTCAAGATCTTAAGCCGTTTTGAGCTGACTGTGTGGAGTGGGTACGAGTCTCAGCACCCGCACGAGTTATCATGCAGCTGAGTCTCTCTGACATCACAAATCAGCACATTTTCAGATGACTCAGTTCAGTGAGGGTGAATATTGTGAGCGGAGAATTGGAAGAATGTGCCAATATGAGAATTAGAGACATAGATCATATTAATATAAGTCCACATAGCTAGGAAACAATGCTAAACACTGAAAAAGGCCATTTATAAGATAGTTCCCCTTTAAGTCATTAATTCCAAGGAAGCCTGTAGCGTTGGCATGAAGGAATCACTATGAGAACACAGTCTGTCAAGTTAATACAATTTTCAATTAGTCAATCAATCATAAGTGTGCTCCTCAGCACTCTTAAATCTGCTCTCAGCCATGCTCAAATCTGATCTCAGGAAAATGTGGGGAATCGCGCTACCAGCCCTAATACCTGTATGTCTTAAATGGGCAGAAATCTGCCTACGAGGAAATTTTTGGTCGTAAATCCGTTCGGGAATGAGACCCAATGACCTCTACTTCACTCTTTCTCTGTTTTTCTGAATGCCGGTTCCTCTTCACAAGAGTGCTGAATAAAGAACCCTATAGGACACGACTCCAATAGGGAGTAGTGTAGCCCGACCATGGATTTGACAAATTCACCTTTGACATGTTAACACACTGGAGTAATTCCCTTGTAAAGTGTTACCAACTAACGCTATATATTTATTTGATTTATAAAAAAATGTCCAGGGGGCAATGGCCACTGAAACAACATCGTTTTTTTACACTCATTTTTCAACATTGAAATTTGTACAACAATTTGAATGTAATTTTTTCCCCTTTCATTTCATTTTTTTTTATGAAGAATGAGAATGTTCATAAAACTCCTCGTTTGGAATATAGAGTGTTCTTTGGTTATTTTCCTTTGTCCCAAGTTTTTTTTATTTTTTATTTTTTTTTGTTGGGAAGAAGAGGAATGAGAAAGTAAAAATACAATTAAATAATAAAACACATAGAATGCAATAAGATAAGATAAGATATTCCTTTATTAATCCCCTTGGGGAAATTCCAGTGACACACACATACAGCTCATCGTCTCATTAATAACAACATATCACAATCATTAAATTTTTACAGTAACAACGGCACAACATAAATTCACACAGACATGTACATTTGTTGACACATGTCATCTACAGAATGCCTGCGATAGTCGGCTGCAACAACAACAAAGTGTCTGAAACAAAGTGTTGTCGCGCCAGGTGGCGGGAGGGAGGGCGGAAAAGATTGTCCAGAGGGAGGGGGCATTGACTGGGGGATAGGACTTTGGTGATGAAACAGTCTTAGGCCCCCCCCTCCAGCATGCGTACTAGTCGGCTGCCGTCACCATCACGTGGGAGTGGCGCCGGGCGTACACGCGGGAGGGGGGATTGGGTAGGGATTGGGGGTGGGGGAAGCCGCTCGCCACTCTTATCTCCCAGAGGGCCTTCGACTCCACAGCTCTCTGGTTCGACCTTGGTCCAGGAATTTGTTTTGGCTGACTGGCTGGCACATTTATCCCAGCCACGTCACTTTAAATTTGATTTGAATAGAGTGAAATATAACTCTATTGATTTGAGTGGAGTGAGTTTTAACAACTCCGTCCAAATGACTGAATGCATTATTAGTCCAAGTGTCCAAGTGTCTTAATCAGTTCATTTTGGTAGGTCCTGTGCGCGGTAAACAGATCCAAAATCTTCTTATTGCAGTCCGAAAGCTTCGATAATCCAAAAATGACCACGTCTTCAAGTTGTTAGCCCGATTATGATGTCCCAATAGGCAGAGAGGGTTAGCCTTATTCTGCTTCTTGAAGAAAATATGCAATCCACTGATTAGATCCATTTAGAGTTGATTTGAGTATAGTCCGGCCACCGGCACGAAGCAGAGCATAGCAGTGTCGGGCTCCATGGAGCAGTAGAGGCGGCGGTAGGAACGGCCTTGAGGAGCCTGGGGAGAGGAGAGAAATGCGACTGTCTCTGGGAAGGGCTGGGAAGGAAAACTAAATACAATTTAATAAAATTAAATAAATGAAGCCAAATAAAATAAAGTGGGCATGCTAGCGTCTGTACTGAGGGGAGATTCTCTCCTGTTTCACATTGGTAAGTATATAGTTCTTAGGTTTTCGTGTACAAAAGTACATTTCTCCTCCTATTCTTTTATCCTTTCAACTAAAGTCTGACCTTTCATGTTTGACATATTCTGTCCATTTCGTCCAAATCTGGTAGAATTTTTCCAGTTGGATTCTAATTGAAAATGACATATTTTCCATTATGTATATATCATGAATTTCATCTATCCAATCTTCTATTGTGGGTGTCTCTGGTTTTAACCATCTTCTCGTGATAGCTTTCTTGCTTGCTATCAAAAGCATCTTGATCAATTTATTATCATTGAAATCCCATTTTTCGAAGGAGATGTTTCCTAGGTATAAGGTGTCAAAATTAAAGGGGATGTCAGTCTAAAAAATGGCTTCTAGGAACTAACGCTATATTTACATTCAAAATGTTATCAAGGAAGACATTGTAAAATCTTTCTGTACACCGCAAGCTGTGTATGTTCAGGCTTTGGAAAGACGAAAACAGGATTAAGAAGAGTGTCAAGTCAACTCTTCCACGCAGCAGATCTGTCAACTGAGTGAGGAATGCTATATTGAGCAATACCTTGGAAATATTCAGCTCCAAAGATGAGAGAAGCCACAGAAAATCAGTGAAGGGAAGAACAACTTTGTTGTTGACGTTCCTTTTGTCGAGCGTCACGACTGACTGGTGCCTCTCCTCTTTCTCGCAGAGTCTGTTCGCCCCCACCTGTTTCTGCTACGCCAGTCAATACATGGCTCGCTACGAGTCCCAAGGAGAAGGTACGCACACGCCGAGACACCACCATCTAGCAAGCAGCATTTCTCTGCCCACCTAGACATACCACCATCTAGCAAGCAGCACCTCTAATGCCAACCTAGACACACCACCATCTAGCAAGCAGCACCTCTAATGCCAACCTAGACATACCACCATCTAGCAAGCAGCATCTCTCTGCCCACCTAGACACACCACCATCTAGCAAGCAGCCTCTCTCTGCCTACCTAGACACACCACCATCTAGCAAGCAGGATCTTTCTGCCCACCTAGACACACCACCATCTAGCAAGCAGCATTTCTCTGCCCACCTAGACATACCACCATCTAGCAATCAGCATCTCTAATGCCAACCTAGACACACCACCATCTAGCAAGCACCACCTATAATTCCAACCTAGACATACCACCATCTAGCAAGCAGCCTCTCTCTGCCAACCTAGACACACCACCATCTAGGAAGCAGCACTTCTCTGCCCACCAGGAGACAAATCTGACTAAATCCTTTTGTTCCCTGTCCACCTTTAGGGATTCAGTGGAGCAACGCATACATCTCTCCCATGGCTGGAGACACGGCCTCGTTCGCTTGGCTCTGCTGGCTGATGCTCATCGATTCCATCCTCTACTTCATCATCGGGGCCTACATCCGCCTGGTGTTCCCAGGTAACACGGTGTCAACAAACACACTAGTAGAGAAGTGTCAGGGCTGTTGAGGATAAGAAGAACTTGAAGATAAAGATATTCAGAGGATTCAATATAAAACAATAGTCGTTTTTTTCTTTTTGGAAACTATTTGTGTTATATCGGTACTTTACATCCATGTTATTGCAGCACTTGTCCATTGTTCAAAAGAAGAATCAAGATAAACATTAAAGAGCAATCAAAATAGAGACAACGCTATTCAATAGATTCCATATGAAGCAATAGACTGTTTCACTGGAGTTATGTTGCTAGGGAACAGTTTGGACCCACATGTATTTCCTGTCAACTATTTACAAACATTGCAGCAGGAAATAAACATGGGTCCTTTTATGAGGTTATTGTTTATTGTCACTTTGAAACCGTCTATAGTAGTTTTAGGGGTTTTATGAACACATTGGTCCTCATTCTCGAACGGACATACGTAAAAGTGACCATGGAATTCCTTTGTAACTCAATTTACGTACTTATTCTGCATTCTCGAACGGCTTCGTATTGTAAATTCGTTGTAGGATTTATGTAGGATTTACGAACTCGAAAACGCCAGATCGGTGTGCGCCCTGTTTTCAACAGCTTTCTCTGGGACAAGTCATTGGGGATTGCCGATACTACAGACATCTGTGGAATTAAATAATTATAATGATAATAAATATGACAATTATTTGTATCATTAACAATTACATCTTGCATTTATAGTCCTGATTCAATGAGGCATCGTGAGCATTACACACACACATTGCAAATTAAATAAATAAGAACTCAAACGATCGCCGTGGATATAGCTACTATATAGTGGAATATTCTGTACTAATATGCCATATACTGTCTTCTTCTCTATGATATTATTTATTGTTGGTTTATAGTCCTATTGCTAGAACTAAATAAATATGTGGAGAAACGGCTTAGTGAGGCAGCCTCAGCGCACGAGCACACACACACACACACACACACACACACACACACACACACACACACACACACACACACACACACACACACACACACACACATACTGTATACGTGCGAAATTAATCGTTCCAGCAAAGTAGGCTTCTATTATTCTAATGACTTGTTTTATTAGGTATTATAGTAGTACGTCCTACTGTAGAACATGACATCTCATTTAGTAATATCAATACTGAACGACTGTGCGATTGGCTCTTGACAAGTGACAAGAGGACCTGCATTCTACAATGGCAACTAAGCAAGCAACTGTTGTTGTTATACTTTACATACATGTTATTGGCAACCATACTGTATACTTTCATTCACTGCATTAGATCCCACCCAACCCCAGGATGAAAGTGATATTCAAGAAGATATTCAAGAACATAAAACCAGATTTCCAGATTGTCTATTCACATATTGACAGATACAAATCTATATTACTTCTACAGCTACTGCTAGTAAAAAAAAAATATATATATATATATATACAGTATGTACATTATCTGCATAACATGTGTATTCAGTAATCACATATTAACATAATGTTAAAAGGAAACCTTGATATTAATATTCACAAGTACATTTGCTTTGCTCTCACTGAAACAAATCATTACTACTTGCTACAAGGTCGTGATCTACATTGTGGTTTGCAGTAGGCTACCAACGAATGGAAGCAGGAACAGTCAAATGTCCTCAAAAGTTGTCTTTTTTGTACTCTGAAAGAACATCATTTGTCTGTTGCATGGTTGACTTGCAGCCGGGAGTGGTGCAGCCAACTCAAGCACGCAGCCAAACACAGTACAGTAGCTTAGTCGCCGTCCAATTGACAAGATTTTGGTTTGAACCGATCATTTACGATGCCAAGAGAGAAAGAAATCGGGTCATGGTTGAAATGGAATCCTTTCCTTTTCCCCCTCGCCAGGAAAATATGGTATTCCGGTGCCGTGGTACTTCCCGCTCATGCCATCCTTCTGGACCGATCTGTGCTGCTGCTGCAGGAAAGAGCCAAGTGGCAGCAGAGGCCTCCTGTTCACCAACATCATGCAGAAGAATCAGCCCGTCTTCCACACTGACACGGATAAAGGAAAAGGTACAGGAGGGGTTCCGACGGAGGATGAAACGGCCTCGCTGCCTCCCCTGTAGTCCCGTGTTTGAGCCGCGAAACACAAGTTATTCCCTCCCGTGTCATTTACTCGTTTCTGACAATGTTTTGACAGCTTTCTCGCAACCACTTTCGTGTTTGTTGCTACTGTCTAATTGACCCTTGATTGTTTATATGTATTGTATATCTGTCTGACTGGATTATATGATCGGAGGGACTCACTGACTGTCGGCCTGCCTCTGTCTGTCTATATACAGTAACTGACTGTGTGTCTGACTGATGTCAGTCTGTTTGTTTTTCTAACTCTCTAACTTTCTAAAGTCTCTCTACCTGACAGTTTGTCTGTCTGTCTGTCTCACTGTCACTTGTTTGAGTCTGACTGATCTTTGGTTGTCAACTGATTGTCTGTCTGTCTGTCTGTCTGTCTGTCTGTCTGTCTGTCTGTCTGTCTGTCTGTCTGTCTGTCTGTCTGTCTGTCTGTCTGTCTGTCTGTCTGTCTGTCTGTCTGTCTGTCTGTCTCTCTCTCTCTCTCTCTCTCTCTCTCTCTCTCTCTCTCTCTCACTCTCTCACTCTCTCACTCTCTCTCTCAGGTGGGAACACCTTCTCCTCCCAGGAGGACGAGGAGTTCTCCGGGCTGCCAGTGGGCGTGGCCCTGCATGGTCTCACCAAGACATACGGCGAGCGAGCAGCCATCCAGAATCTCAACGTGACCTTCTACGAGGGCCATGTCACCTCACTACTGGGCCACAATGGAGCCGGCAAGACCACCACCATGTAGGGCACAACGCTTCTATTGCTAGCAGTAGTTGTAGTACTGTAATATTGAATTGATGGATCGATAAATAGATAATATGCAAAATGGCATTTGCTTGCACACAGTATTCATAGGTCACATTCATATCCTGGTAGAGGTCTTGTCAAATATCAACCAGAACATTTATGGCCACATTTGGTATGGTATGGTTGGGTTTGCATCTCCATTGTGTTTATTATAATCTCTCTTGTAAACTTGCTAGGGAACCTCTCAAAATTCACACCAATAACTGTGGTACAAAGTGGCTGATAAACGTAGTGTAATCAATCAAGTTAATTAAAAGTTAATTCGCCGCCCGGATAACAAGTACAGTAGTGGTGTGTATGTATGCAGGGAGGGGGACATAATGTGGCCTCTCTCTTCCCGTCACAATGATCCCCAAACGTCCTTACTCCCACAGCCAGCATGGGCCATGTTGTGAAAGGTGTCGGTCTCAGCTGGGGTTCAGCCAGGTTTGGCCACGTTCTAAAGATAAGACAGAGACGCTCACTGTGCAAGACAGGCCACAGTGTGGCTAAGCCCTGGCTAGTGGGGACAAGGCAATAGTCTTACACAAAGTGGCATGCTTGTGAGTCGCCACTAGGGGCAGTGTAGCTAACCATGAGCGAGTGAAATAGTGACTGAGTCAGTGACATTGCAACTCTACAAGATGCTTTGCTTTGAAAGCAAATCTATGAACAGTTACAGACATGAGCCCTTTTAACCAACACTGAGGCACTGTGTCCAGGTCCCTTCTGACCGGGCTGTTCGCTCCGTCCTCTGGCTCCATCGAGGTGTACGGCAGAGAAATGCAGGCCAACATAAACGACATCCGGAAAGACCTGGGGGTGTGCATGCAGTACGACGTCCACTTTGACCACATGACCACCAAGGAACACCTGCTGCTCTACGGCCAGATCAAGGCTCCCCACTGGTCACGCAGGGAACTGCATGAGCATGTCCGCAAGTGAGTGTCCAATATTTCATTTCAAGCCTTTATTTAAACTCGAGACAACTGAGGTTTCCCTCATTTTCAGTCACATCGAGTGCACATACAGGGTTAAGCAAAAAAATTATAATAAAATCACACAGAATATAAATTCATAACAATAAGACAAGTAAGGATAACATCAATTAAACCATGTACAACACGTTGGAGATCAAGGTTTTAAACTCTGCAACAGAGGGGAAAATCTCAAGCTTTAAGGACTGTTGGATCGAGGACCAACCAACCTTCTCATAAAGGACACGGTGATGAGTGTCGTATCTATCGTTAGTGATGAATCTGAGGGCAGAGTGATAGACAGAGTCCAATGATTTAAGGGTTGAGGCCGCAGCGTGCCTATAAATTACATCACCATAGTCTTTCATAACATGTGATGAAAGGATAAAATAGTGGTAATATTCCCCCCCCTCCCCAGGACCTTGAAGGAGACTGGCATGTACGACCACAGGCACAAGCGAGTCGGCACCCTGTCGGGGGGCATGAAGAGGAAGCTGTCCATCTCCATCGCCTTCATCGGGGGCTCTCGCCTGGTGGTGCTGGACGAGCCGACCACGGGAGTGGACCCCTGCTCCAGGAGAAGCATCTGGGACATCGTCATCCAGCACAAGAGAGGCGAGTCCCACTAGGGCTGCTGCAATCAGCGTATCATTGAGTTTCAAGTTTCAAGTTCAAGTTTCTTTAATAGTTGTCATACAGAAGTACAGAATACTTTCATACAAAATGCTTCTTACTGTTACGCTCCAGAGACTGTGCTAGACAAGATAGTATCAAATAACATAGTATAGCATGTAAATTAGAAGTAGAAAATGAGGTCACAGTGTTCAGTATAGACATATGTACAATGTTCGATGCAGAATAGACGTAACTGAGTTACCATAATATACAATACTATGCAGTGTACTAATGTACAATACTATATAGTGCAAAGCAGAAATGGGATGAGGTACAATTTAGGTACAATTTACAGTAAGGTGTACGAGTTGTAGTGCAATCCTTCATCAATAAATATAAAGTGTGGGGAGTGGGTGATACAGTGTGTTTGTTTAAAGTGAGTGTGTGCTATGAAGTGTGTGGAGTGGGTGCTACAGTGTGTTTGTTTAAAGTGAGTGTGTGCGTGTGGATGTGTGTGCTATGTGCGTTTGATGGTTGTTGTTGTGTAGTGTTCATTGTTCGTTGAGCAGCCTGATGGCCTGGGGATAGAAGCTTCTTCTGAGTCTTTCTGTGCTCGCCTTGAGACTCCGGTATCGCTTGCCTGACCGCAGCAGTTCAAAGAGGCAGTTGTTCGGGTGACTGGAGTCTTTAATGATTCTCTTAGCCTTGCCCCTGCACCGCTTGTTGTAAATGTTCTGGAGGGTGGGGAGCCCCCCTCCAATTGTGCGTTCGGCTGAACGTGTCACTCTTTGTAGTCTGCTTCGGTCTTGTGCAGTGCTATTCCCAAACCAGGAGGTGATGTTGCCAGTCAGGATGCTCTCTATTGTACATGAGTAGAAGTTCTTAAGGATCTTCTGACTGACTTGGAACTTCCTTAGGCGCCTGAGGAAGTAGAGGCGTTGTCGTGCCTTCTTCACAACACTGTCAATGTGTGTGGTCCATGTCAAGTCCTCGGATATGTAGGCTCCGAGGTACTTAAAGCTGTTGACTCTCTCAACCGGTGCCCCGTCGATGCTGAGGGGGCTGTAGTCCTTGACCCCCGACCTCCTGAAGTCCACAATCATCTCCTTTGTTTTGCTGACGTTCAGGGAGAGGCTGTTTTCCTGGCACCATCCCGCCAGGACCTTGACCTCTTCCAGGTAGGCCCTCTCGTCGTTGGCAGAGATCAGGCCCACCACCACTGTGTCGTCAGCAAATTTGATGATTGTGTTGCTACTCCGCTGAGCCACACAGTCGTGTGTGTACAGGGAGTAGAGGAGGGGACTCAGAACACAGCCCTGGGGGGCCCCTATGTTGAGGGTGATGGATGAGGAGGTGCAGTTGCCTGCTCTCACCACCTGGGGTCTGCCCGTCAGGAAGTCCAAGACCCACTGGCAGAGGACATTGAGTGACTGCAATTATAGGAGCCCACTGCAATCAAACTCTTATGTGTGCGATAATTGTCTCGTTGTCCATCCTTCCGTATTAACTTAATACGAGCAACGACTATGGCCTCATGCATGGGCACTTCAACAAAAAAATCACGCAGATTTATTTTGGACATAATCTCACACACATCCAAAAACTCTAAACAGATTTGCACACATTCATTTAGTTTGACAGGTATTGAGAGTAAATTAGTTTGAATATGGCCACCAGTGATGTCATCGGGGGACATTGGATCCTTGTGTTAATTACAGCTCCATGGAATGATATCGATGAAAGAATATCAATACCTTGTCCTATAGGGACTACTTTCTTATCATTTAATTGAGCTGTAGTTAACACAACACAAGGATTCAATGTCCACAATTACATCACTGTGTGCAAAACTGAGAGTTTTTGGATACAAGTGACCCTTTAAGTCCTCCCACCCCACTCCCCACAGTAGGAGAACGTATGTGTGCAATTTGTTCCCTGAGCGTGTTAGGACCTGAGAGTGTTAGGACCTGAGAGTGTTAAGACCTGAGAGTGTAAGACATGAGAGTGTTAAGACCTGAGAGTGTTAAGACATGAGAGTGTTAGGACCTGAGAGTGTTAAGACCTGAGAGTGTTAAGACATGAGAGTGTTAAGACCTGAGAGTGTTAAGACATAAGACATGAGAGTGTTAAGACCGGAGAGTGTTAAGACATGAGAGTGTTAAGACATGAGAGTGTTAAGACATAAGTGTTAGGACCTGAGAGTGTTAAGACCTGAGAGTGTTAAGGGTACGTGGTTCAACTGGCTGCAAATGTGGATTTTGTTATACAATGTTAGTTTAAAGATAATCATTGTTCTCACTCAAGCCCAGGTGTGGCATCATGGGATATGGATTGAGCTCTGGATATTCGGCAAGGTGTACCAATTATATGATTTCCCAGCACGTAATTAAATAACATTTAAGATAAGATCAAATAAGATCTTCCCTTTTTTTTATCCCTTTGGGGAAATGTAGGCGTCATAGCAGCATGGGGGTTGGGGGAGGGGAGGTACAGGTATGGTCAGGGTAATAGAAAGACAATAAATATAGGCAATACAAATGTATTCTGAATATAAACTATGAATAAAAGTAAACAGTATACAGATTAGGGTCTGTATACCCTATTGGTTATAATATACCTTAGTCCATGCAGAGTCAGACATTTCTAATAGTTCTCAAGTTCTGCAGTTCTGCTGCTGTTAGTTCTCCTGCTGCTGGCAGCAGATTTCATAAAATTAAATAACAAGTCCACTAATAACTTAATTAAATAACAGGTCCACTCTAGGCAAAGGCCATTTCCCATTTCCCATAATATGGGACATTTAAGATTGCTAATCACTTAAAAAGAATCCACAGTGAGCTCAACCTTCATAGCAGCAGTAATTTTGTCAATTTAGACAAGTTACACTTTGCAAATGCAAATGGTGACATCTCATTTTGGAAATAAACATATCACATTTGAACACCTGCATGCGCACACACTCACGCACGCACGCCACGACATTCAAATATCAGTGTCCTTCTAATAGGATAATAACATAAAATTATAAAAACAAATCAACATATTGCTTTGCACTCAAGAAGTTGCCTCTCTTTCTTATTTCCCTGAGAGAGAGAGAGAGAGAGAGAGAGAGAGAGAGAGAGAGAGAGAGAGAGAGAGAGAGAGAGAGAGAGAGAGAAGCAGAATAATTCTGAGCCCCAGGACTGAGTCTGTAGGGCTTTCCCCCTCATTGCGGCTCTGACTTTCCAATTCAGCATGTAATTAAAGTGAAATGGACAGGTCTTTATTCTCCCTCTCTCCAGGTAACTGCTCACACTGTAGCTGTGGAACAGTGTTGGTAGAAAAGCCCCCACAGCGGCTGCAGAGTCAGAGTTGTGGCTGTGGAAAATCGAGCCATTTAATTGACTGTGTCTCAGAAGAGGGTTTAGGTGCTGAGGGAATCAAGTTGCAAAATGAAACTTTCTGCGTATCTCCCTGCATCTCTCTCTCTCTCTCTCTCTCTCTCTCTCTCTCTCTCTCTCTCTCTCTCTCTCTCTCTCTCTCTCTCTCTCAGTTGTTTCCTCTTTTGTGGGTGTGCGAATGGCATCCATTTTCTTTGCACATTTCTGTGTGGTGTCGTCTTAGTACGTCTTTCTGGTCTTTGTAAGTTATGTGTTTTTGTTTGGGTGCGATCATGTGCATGCATAATATTATATTTCTTTTCATAATATGTTTGTGCACGTTCATACACTCAATGATGTTCATTGGCAGAGTCCTTGCAGAGCATAACCTTGCTTTCCGGGGACACAAATCCATCCAACATTAACCAAATAATGGAGATTCTCAAGGTCTAGTGAAGCTGTGTGTGCAGTTTGTGGCGAGCTTCCCGCCTGATGCCTACATGATGTTTTCATTCACCTCCTATTGCAATTTTGGATGAAGTCGAATATAATACGTATATCTCCTGAAACATCATAACTTGCTGTTTCATTTTCTATAACACATGTCTCTGTAGCATTCGATCTTAGGGCTAAAAAAGGGTAAACATCAAATCTCTGTCTCTCTCTCTGTCTATGTCTCTCTCTCTCTCTCTCTCTCTCTCTCTTTGTCTCTCTGTCTCTCTCTGTCTCTCTCTCTCTCTCTCTCTCTCTCTCTCTCTCTCTCTCTCTCTCTCTCTCTCTCTATCTCTCTCTCTCTCTGTCTGTCCACACTTGCTTATGTACCGTATGCATGTTGTGTGTGTGTTTGTGTGTGTATGTGTGTGTGTGTGTGTGTGTGTCTTCGCTGCTGTACATACTGTGTGTGTGTGTGTGTGTGTGTGTGTGTGTGTGTGTGTGTGTGTGTGTGTGTGTGTGTGTGTGTGTGTGTGTGTGTGTGTGTGTGTGTGTGTGTGTGTGTGTGTGTGTGTGTGTACACAATACATGTGCCTATATCTCCTGTGTCCTGTGTTCAGACCGAACCATCATCATGTCCACCCACCACCTGGACGAGGCCGAGGTCCTCAGCGACCGCATCGCTCTGCTGGAGAGGGGGGGTCTGAAGTGCTGCGGCTCACCCTTCCACCTCAAAGACAAACTGGGCCAGGGCTACAACCTCACCCTCACCAAGAAGGTAAGGCACGGGCCGCAGTCAGCTCAAAGGTGGGTCGCTGAGAGGTTAATTATGCAGCGTGATCAAATCATCTTGGTTGTTACAAAATGTATTGTTAAAACATGGTGAATCGAATACAATTGAGGTGAGGAGTTCGGTAGAGGACTTGACATTCTCTGGCCAGGAGATTTCACCCCCCCCCAAGCACCCCCCTATCTCTGTGGGGTCACCTTATAAACTATCTGGGATGAAAAGGGGGCGGGGAAGGGATGACCAGGTGGGGGGTGAAGGAATGAGATTTCAGGGGGAATGGCGGTGTTAACAAAAGGCCATGAAAGGAAGTTTCCACACACGTCCAGGAATAGGTTTAACGGTGCAGCCACCCAAGTCGGGGATTCAAAGTAGGCAAGATTTCAGTTTGAGATGCAGTTTCAAGTTTCACATTTATTTTGTATTTATTTATCTTGTATCCCTTTGTACAGTACAGAGGAGTTTCCTGGCTTCTCGGCCTGGCAGCAGTATCAACACAAGTAGTACAAAGAAGCAATAAAACCAGACGTCAACATGGTGGCCTGCATAAATTTCAAAGCTGTTAACAAACTTTAGTTGTAACATGTATACTCCGAAGTTAGATTTTCAGTGTGCACATTACGTGTGGTAATCCAATTCAAATAACGGTTTTACATCCCTGCTCGGAGGCACATAGCCACTCCATCAACCTGATTACGCCTTTACCCAAAGGTTCTGTTGCCTGAGAGCGGTTTTCATCAAAGTGTCTATCTGTCTGCAAATGAGCTCTAGCATTTCTGCAGGGCCCCACCCATTGAAGCCGGTGTGTCGAGGGAGGACAAAATGCCAATCTTCCGAGTTGCGAGAATAGCAAAGACACAATCTCCCTTTTATGTTGAAAATAACTGTCTCATCAAAGTGTTTTTTTACTGTCTGCCAACCAAAATAAATTGTCATAGGCGCTGCCTTTCTCTTTCATTGTGAGAGACATGTTTGGTGTAGTCTTTCTTTAGAGAACAAAGATAGATAAATAAATAATACATTTAAAAAAAAATACCCCCACATGTATTTCATTAGTATTGTTATGTTGCGGCAGTTATTAGTCCCCGTCACGAAGACACATACAATGTTATAAGCCTGCTGTAAGAGCTTGTAAAGGTTCATTTACTATCAGGAACATTATAGTCCCTTTTAGCTGTATACTTTAAAATGCAGGGATTCAAATTCTATCTAGAAATTAATCATAACTAATAATGTTCATTTGCCATTTCAGCGACAATATCCAGTTACCTTTTTATAAAAAAAAAAAAAGTTTGAAGATCTTTCCTGGAAGCCTGCGTCATTCACATCTCACACATGTGTTTCCATTGGTCAGACTTTGTGCCTTGGTCATCTTGCACTGCAATGGCCAACATTCCAATGTGGACCTGTGCTCACAGTTGTAAATGGGATTACTTCGTAATCTATCAGGAATTGGTCCAAACATGTTTTGTGTGGTGACGTGTTTGGCATAGTATTCGATTTTCAGGGACACGGTTTTTGCTCCAGGCTGCGTTCACCTAGCAGTGAAATGTTGCCTACTTTATCTTTATGGGCAAAATCTGTAATCCAGATAGAGACCAAAGGGTAGCCCCGTCACAACAGACCCTTTAAGTTAAGCTTTACCGAAGCAAAACACAATGTTGTCTTGTCCCCCTCTCTCTCATCGCTCAGCTCCAGAGCCCCGACTCAGAGGTGAAGTTAGACTCTGCTGAGCTGAAGGTCTTCATCCAGGCTCATGTGCCCGAGGCCCGGCTGAAGGAGGGCCAGGTGGGGGACCAAGTCTACTCCCTGCCCCGCTACAGCTCCACCAATGCCTCCTCCTATCGCTCCCTCCTCACCGCCCTGGACGCCAACCTGGACTCTCTGCAGCTGGACTGCTACGGTATCTCTGACACCACCCTAGAAGAGGTATGTCACACGCATGAATGTGAATGTGATGGTATATAGCACCTTTCTAGTACTAGGACATAAAGTACTGTACAGTGTAGATGGTAACTTGCTTCCTCCACCACCAATATGTAGCATCCAACTTACAGTAGGGTAAATCATGGGCCACAGTAGCTGTATTGACAAGCTTTGTATGCATTACATATGCAAAGCTCTGTAACGAACCGCCACAGATTCTGAGGGTTAAGTCAAAACTTGTCCAAACTAATTATTGCAAGTTTGCATTTTGTTTTCGAAGGGATAAACAGAAAGCTCAAAGAGTCTCGACAAAAGTATAATCAATCAGGAAACACAAGTATAAAATTACCCTTTCTTTCGGGAGTGTCCTTCACCCTCAGAATCCGCGGCGGTTTGTTATAGAGCTTTGTGTAATGCATACAAATCTCAATAGAGCTAGGGCCACAGCTGCCATACACTGGAGCCAGGCACCACCACACACACATAACGGATGCAAGGCTCAGGAGATGAGGATTGATATCAGCCAATTAAGGAGAGGGATGATTAAGTTGCCTTGAGACCTGATTGGGAATTTGTCCAGAAGTTCAAGTTTCAAGTTTCTTTAATAGTTGTCATACAGAAGTACAGAATACTTTTATACAAAATGCTTCTTACTGTTACGCTCCAGAGACTGTGCAAGACAAGATAAGTATGAAATAAAATAAAATTAGAAGTAAAAAAAATGAGGTCACAGTGTTCAGTATAGACATATGTACAATGTTCGATGCAGAATAGACGTAACTGAGTTACCATATAATATACAATACTATGCAGTGTACTAATATACAATACTATATAGTGCAAGGCAGACATGGGATGGGGTGCAATTTAGGTACAATTTACAGTAGGTGTACGAGTTGTAGTGCAAATCCTTTATCAATAAATATAAAGTGTGTTTGTGTGATCTAAAGTGTGGAGAGTGGGTGCTGCAGTGTGTTGTTTGTTTAAGTGAGTGTGTGCGTGTGGGTGTGTGTGCTGTGTGCATTTGATGGTTGTTGCATAGTGTTTATTGTTCGTTTAGCAGCCTGATGGCCTGGGGATAGAAGCTTCTTCTGAGTCTTTCTGTGCTCGCCTTAAGACTCCGGTATCGCTTGCCTGACCGCAGCAGTTCAAAGAGGCAGTTGTTCGGGTGGCTCGAGTCCTTAATAATTCTCTTAGCCTTCCCCCTGCACCGCTTGTTGTAAATGTTCTGGAGGGTGGGAAGCCCCCCTCCAATTGTGCGTTCGGCTGAACGTGTCACTCTTTGTAGTCTGCTACGGTCTTGTGCAGTGCTATTCCCAAACCAGGAGGTGATGTTGCCAGTCAGGATGCTCTCTATTGTACATGAGTAGAAGTTCCTAAGGATCTTCTGACTGACTTGGAACTTCCTTAGGCGCCTGAGGAAGTAGAGGCGTTGTCGTGCCTTCTTCACAACACTGTCAATGTGTGTGGTCCATGTCAAGTCCTCGGATATGTGGGCTCCGAGGTACTTGAAACTGTTCACTCTCTCAACCGGTGCCCCGTCGATGCTGAGGGGGCTGTAGTCCTTGACCCCCGACCTCCTGAAGTCCACAATCATCTCTTTTGTTTTGCTGACGTTCAGGGAGAGGCAGTTCTCCTGACACCACTGTGCCAGATTCTCTACCTCTTCCAGGTAGGCCCTCTCGTCGTTGGCAGAGATCAGGCCCACCACTACTGTGTCATCAGCAAATTTGATGATTGTGTTGTTGTTCCGCTGTGCCACGCAGTCATGTGTGTACAGGGAGTAGAGGAGGGGGCTCAGAACACAGCCCTGGGGGGCCCCTATGTTGAGCGTGATGGATGAGGAGGTGCAGTTGCCTGCTCTTACCACCTGGGGTCTGCCCGTCAGGAAGTCCAAGACCCACTGGCAGAGGTCATAGTTCAAGCCCGGGTCCCTTAGCTTGGCTATGAGTTTGGAGGGGACTATGGTATTGAATGCTGAGCTGTAGTCGATGAACAGCATTCTCACATAGTTCCCCTGCCTCTTGTCCAGGTGTGATGCTGCTGTGTGCAGCACATGGGCTATGGCGTCCTCCGTGGACCTGTTGGGGCGATATGCAAATTGCAGGGGGTCCAGGTTGATGGGGAGGGAGGAACAGATGTAGCCCTTCACTAGCTTCTCAAAGCACTTCATGGCTATGGAGGTGAGGGCTACAGGGCGGTAGTCGTTGAGGCAAGCGGGCGTAGATTTTTTGGGTACAGGGATGATGGTGGACTTCTTCAGACAGGTGGGGATGACAGCCTGTTCCAAGGACAGGTTGAAGATGTCAGTGAATACCGGGGCCAGTTGGTCGGCACAGACTTTTAGGACGCGGCCAGGGATGCCGTCCGGTCCTGCTGCCTTCCTGATATTCACTTTTTTAAAGATCCGTCTCACCTCATGCTCTGTTACCCTGAACACTGAGTCTCCATCAGCAGACCCCCCCCCCCCCCCCCCCCATTGCCGTGGTTTGTAGGCTGGTGTTGTTGTTATTCACAGCCTCAAACCTCGCCTAGAAGGAATTGAGATCATTTGCTAAGGAGATGTCACTGTTCAGTTTGAGGGAGGTGCCTTTGTAATCTGTCATTGTTCTGAGGCCCTGCCACATGCCTCTAGAGTCAGCCTGTTCAAACCCCCTACTCTTTACGATAGACGCCCTGGGTTCTGTAATGACCGTGGTTAAAATGGGACCTCGGCTTAACGTCTCGTGCCCGAAGGACAGCGTTTGCTTCTGGGACAAGTACGGCGTCCCTGTCACTGGAACAGGGGTGTTTTCACTGCCAAGTCCAGAGGACATAGTTCTCCCTACTTGACCCTGGCTGGCTAAAACCTGCAACCTTCTGATCATGAGCCCAGAGCCCTACCCATGTACACAGTCACACACACACACACACGCACGCACGCACGCACGCACGCACGCACTCACTCACTCACTCACTCACTCACTCACTCACTCACTCACTCACTCACTCACTCACTCACTCACTCACTCACTCACTCACTCACTCACTCACTCACTCACTCACTCACTGTCTGACATTCACACGTGCACAACCATACTGTACATACACAAGTACATTTGTACACAGCCGTCTCCCTTTTCATTCATACATATCAGCTAGGACACTGAGACATATAAACAGCCCCCCTCCCCATTCATACATATCAGCTAGGACACTGAGACATATAAACAGCCCCCCTCCCCATTCATACATATCAGCTAGGACACTGAGACATATAAACAGCCCCCCTCCCCATTCATACATATCAGCTAGGACACTGAGACATATAAACAGCCCCCCTCCCCATTCATACATATCAGCTAGGACACTGAGACATATAAACAGCCCCCCTCCCCATTCATACATATCAGCTAGGACACTGAGACATATAAACAGCCCCCCTCCCCATTCATACATATCAGCTAGGACACTGAGACATATAAACAGCCCCCCTCCCCATTCATACATATCAGCTAGGACACTGAGACATATAAACAGCCCCCCTCCCCATTCATACATATCAGCTAGGACACTGAGACATATAAACAGCCCCCCTCCCCATTCATACATATCAGCTAGGACACTGAGACATATAAACAGCCCCCCTCCCCATTCATACATATCAGCTAGGACACTGAGACATATAAACAGCCCCCCTCCCCATTCATACATATCAGCTAGGACACTGAGACATATAAACAGCCCCCCTCCCCATTCATACATATCAGCTAGGACACTGAGACATATAAACAGCCCCCCTCCCCATTCATACATATCAGCTAGGACACTGAGACATATAAACAGCCCCCCTCCCCATTCATACATATCAGCTAGGACACTGAGACATATAAACAGCCCCCCTCCCCATTCATACATATCAGCTAGGACACTACATACAAAAAGCATACCAGCTAGGACACTGAGACGTATAAACAGCTCATCCCACCTGATCCTGTCCCTTGGGTTTTTCGTGCGCTGTAAGTGTAAGTTCTGTTTCCATGGAAATATTCACATTTCTGTGTACTCATGTACACCGAGAAACTTGGGACTGGAATATAAAGATGCGTAAACAAGTTAACATGACTGAGACATTAATCAGGATATGAGATAGTATTCAGAATACTGTGCGTGTATGTAAATATACTCAATATGTCCGTATTAGTGTATAAGGTTGAAATACAGTGCCATAAAGTACTTAAAAAACAACATATGCACATCAACTGTTCACAACGTCTCATTATAATCTAATTTGAAGTGGAAATTAGTTTTAGTGTATTAATTGTATTTAGAAATTAAAAAATATAATTTAAATACAGTCTCTGAACAAATGTATTTTGCTTGATAAATGAGGCCCAATGTCCTGTTACTCCAGGTGTTCCTCCAGCTGACCCAGGATGACCCTGAGCCGGATGTGGACAGCAGGCCCCTGACAGTGTCCGAGTCTGTGTCTGATACTGGATCAGTGGACAGTTTTCCTGAGGACCTTAACGGAAGCGAGTTCAGCTTCAACGACAAAGACAGTACGTCCCCTTCCTTCCTTCCTTCCTTCCTTCCTTCCTTCCTTCCTTCCTTCCTTCCTTCCTTCCTTCCTTCCTTCCGAACACAATGGATGCACAGGAGTTATTCCTGGTGACACAGTACAGTGCACACGTGTGGCACAAGATTTACTGTATGAAGCACATTCTCAGGGGGCTCATACAGAACCAAGCATTTCACTGTAATGTACATTGTACTTTATACGTGACAAATAAAACAAATCTTGAACTTGTATCACTCTCCATATATTTCCATATATGTACATATATGTACAACAATAGATGGAAGGATATACAGTATGCATCACTCTCTCCATACATGTCATACTATGTATATAAAAGAGTTGACAGTAGACTGTATGAAATCACTGCATACATGTTGTGCTGTGTCAAACAGAAGACGGTCGACCAAACATCCAATAAATGTGAAAAGAGTACTGAAATATACTACTTAAGTAGAGGTGCTGTTACATCAGTTACAATTAAGTAGGCTATTCTACAGTAGAAAACAACTGGAGTCAAAGTAACATTAAAAGAACATTGACTCATTGACCGCCACGCTTACGTGCGCCAGAGGGCGTTAGAGCGCCACCGCTTTAATCAATGGGAGTGGGAGATTTGCGAGTGCTTAAAATATATCTTAAATTATGGCTATGGGTCTAATACACTCGTCGATTATCAGTGAGTTGCTTGCAGTCAACATGTACGAAACGGATTGTTTTTTCATCGGTACATTTCCGTTTTATTCCGTTTTGAATACGAGTATAGTTTTGGTGATTTCTAGTAATTCCAGAGAAAGACGCGATAATAGCCCTTTAGTGGAATACACAAAACATGTTGTAATTTTTCGGCTGATTATAGAATCTTCCTGAAATCAACGCTAAATCATAATTATTATCCTTCCTCGTGCACGCATGCAATGTTGTTTAGACCGCGTGCCGCTCCCGCCCCTCCTCCCACCCAACGGAAAACAGCCACACATACACACACAGATACAGCGTCGATCGGGTAGAAATACATATCAGATCAACGATCAAATGTATATATAATGTTCTTACCTTGTATCTGATGTAATGCAAAATAAATAATCCAATTATCTGATCGCCATTTGAAGTACTGGGCACGGAGGTCCATGCCACGTTCAACAGCATTGCATACGAGGGGGGGGGGGGGGCAGCATTGCAGATGTATCGTTGAAATCAGGTTACCTCGCCTGATTATTTAAACCACGCCTGCACGGCTTGGATCGTCCCAGAAAAAAACCTATACCATTCCCAGTGGAGTGCAATACCAGCCGGAAGGTGTAGGGGGCGGTATTTGCCCTTTTGCAAGCTCAGACCCATTCCCAACGATAACATCAGGCTGGATGGATGAAAATGAATGGATATCGCTAATAAAAGAAATAACGATTAAAACCCGACTATACTTGTGATTGGCGCTGAACGGTCTGCGAGTTAACCCGACTATCATCAGGTCTGGTGTTTAGTTAAAAACTAAACAAATTTAAATAAAGTGATTTCATTTAAATCATAAAGGTTTTGTGCATGTTTTAATATCTAATATCCTTTCTCCAAAGTTCTTATTTTGGTATGGTCTATGCAAATATTTGTATAGGTCATTGTACGATTTAGGGACAATCCCTTTTTAAATCATAGTCACCAAGGCCTGTATCAGTAAGAGCTAAAGTCCATAATGAATGTGTTTTACTGTAAATGGCAGATCTCAATGTAGTCACTACTCTTATGGCCAAAAATAAAACATACTCATACATAAAAGTTAAAGTACAGGCTTTTAAAAGTACTCAAAAAGCTTTTTAGTACTACCGTATACGTTACACTGTGGATCAATAGGTTTTTACCAACATCCTATGTCTCTCCCTCCCCCACGTGTTCCAGGTCTCACAGGCTCGTCCATGGTGCAGGGTCTGGCCCTGGCCTGGCAGCAGATGATGGCCATCCTGATCAAGAGGTTCCACCACACCCGGAGGGACTGGAAGGGTCTGCTGTCCCAGATCCTGCTGCCCGTGCTCTTTGTTGTCTTCGCCATGGGTTTGGGCGCCATCAAGAACGACCTGCAGCACTTCCCTGAGATGGAGCTGAGCCCAGCACTTTACAACATCGGACCCAGCTACTCTTTCTTCAGGTGAGACATGCGGCAGGCGAGACAGGCCGGCGATGTAGGCAGGGAACAAAATAATCACACGCCATTCGCCAATGGCTTGTAGATTTAATGTTTGGCGACTAGAAATTAAGATCTGCCCGCCACCTGGCGGCTAACAAAATCCACTGCATCAGCGGGAGCTTGGTGCTGGATTTTGCGAGAAGCATGCAGCTGCAGAGCCACAGAGCAGCAGTGTTTTCAGCTCCGGTCTGGGGACCGCTCAGCAGCGCCCCCCACCCAACAGCTGAATTGCCAATGGCTGAATTAGAGTACTGCACCTGGGTTCTGTGGCTCTGCAGCTGGATGCTTCTCGCAAAATCCAGCACCAAGCTCCCGCTGACAACATCGTTGTCATTATTAGACCTACTTGGTGAAGCAACGATGAAACAAATGTAATGATTGTTTCGTTCATCGCATAGGCTATTTAATTTTAGCCTATTTTAATACAATTTCAAATAATCAAATTGTGCTTAGAGGGAATTATTTTCACCGGACATTATGACCGGAGAGATTTAAATGTTCGGACTTCAACAGACTTCAACTTTTTTCTCAGAACGGGTCAAGTGCATCTAACATGCTTTGCACCGTCGCCATTCCTTTATGCCCACATCGCCCGAAATGAACGTTACGTTATCAGAGGCAGAGCAGAGCCATAGAGAACAGTGTGGATTGAGGAAAGGGAAATGGGAGGGGGGGGGTGTGCGTTTGGAAAGACGATGAAGTCAGTCAGGAGTATATTATAGTAAACTGAGGATTACTGAGGATGGACAGATAATGTTGATATTCAAATATAAAAAAGTTTCGAGAGGAGTAGAAGTTTGAAGACAGACTAGACTACAATATGATGCAGGGGTGGTGAGTTGAAACAGTGTGTGTGATTGATTGATTGATTGATTGAAAAGTTTATTAACAGATTGCAGAATGGGTACAGTACAGTACAGCTCAATACATACAATTGTTAAGGGGATGCAGACCAGAGAAAGACTTGTCTTGTTTACATCAGGGTCCCCCATTTTCAATTCATCATAACATAATATGATGTGTCCCGACCCCACTTCTGTTTCAATAAATTATTTGCATTTAAAACTATTAACACTGACTCATTCCTTCAGTCCACTCAAAATTATGCTAATATTCCTTATGTTGTTTATGATATTAATTGAAAATAGCATATGAGAGTATTATAGTAATAATAACACATGGCGATATACTAAAAAGCTATTCATAATTTTTGGCTGGTAAAAATTCTGCCTGGCTGGTAGTTTTTAAAATCTACCAGCCAAATGGCTGGTACAGTAAGTCAAAAAGTTAAGTTTGTTCCCTGGATGTAGGTCTTGTCGAAGAAGCTGATATAAATCCCCATGAACTGGAATAACACAGAGATGTGTGATATGTAAATTGATGAGATGTGTCAAGTCCTGAGCTGCTATAGGTACAACCTCTCTAGAGTCTCTTGTCTCGTATTTTGCAAAGCAAGTTGAGACCGAAGTTCCGCAGAGGGCAGGTGCAGTTGAAGGACAGAGCGAGAGAGATGGCGAGAGTGAAAAAAAAGAGATGATTGTCGTGATGACATCAGAGACAGCAGATCAAAGTGAGGGAGATGAAGAGTCGGAGGGGGAGAGATTTGAGAAGCGCACTTCTTTGATCAGAGGGAAGTGTAGCAAGTAGTGAAAAATAGTTGAGGCACCAAGCGGCCTCAACGGCCTCCGCTCCCCTGTCTCTATTGACCTACCTCAAACCCTCTCTTATCTTGTTCCTCCAATCAAAGTTAGTCAGAGGAAAGCAACAGTTGTGATTAGAGGATCAAGAAAGGGGGGCGGGTTTGAGATAGGTCAGTTGCTTTATTTTCAAATTAACCCCTTGTGTTTTCTTCATGCATTTTGCATGAGGTGACTGCATCGCTACTTTGAATACACAAGTTACACAGCACATGTGTAACCTTTTCATGGGTGATAGTCTCTTCATCATCTTCAGTACTTCACTAGTGACAGGGGGGACAGGGAAGTGTGTGTGTGTGTGTGTGTGTGTGTGTGTGTGTGTGTGTGTGTGTGTGTGTGTGTGTGTGTGTGTGTGTGTGTGTGTGTGTGTGTGTGTGTGTGTGTGTGTGTGTGTGTGTGTGTGTGTGTGTGTGTGTGTGTGTGTGTGTGTGTGTGTGTGATGTATGCATGTGGATCGTGTGCAGGGTTCGGGAGTAAGATATTTGCAAATCATCAAATATAATAATCAGATTAGAGCATATTGGTAATGGTAATCGATTATAGTTACATATGCCCCCCCCCAATCAAAGTAAGCACTTAATATCCCAGTATATGATGCGGTTTTAGTTGGTGCATGTAAAACGCAACATGCCATTAACAATAACCCTCTTAGAAGCTTGTATAATTGGTATGATAGCTGGGTATGTAGATATCGTCTGGGCAACTGAGGCATATACACATCTTGTCCTGTATACTGTTTTTGTCTCTGTAAATTCCCTTTCCATAGTAATATTCAGATTGTTTTCCATCTATACAGGGATATGCTGCATGTGGTTGAAAATGATATGTAGTTTCATACAACAAGCTCTTATTGAACAAGACTTGAATACCAGGATATGAATACTGTGTGCATGCAAATGCTCTCATTGACCTAAGATTATGTCCCCATGGAAACTTCACCCGTAGTTACCATGGATACGAATTATCTAAAGATCAGCACTCCTACTCTGAGAACTTGGATAAAATACCAGCTTCTAATTCTAAGTCTGTCTGTTTGCCTGTCTGTCTTCACTCTTAAGTTACAGATTTGTTTTACCCTGCCGTCACCCCATCCTAACCTTATTTTACTCCAGTGTTCGTAAGCAGTGTGAATGTGAACAAACCCACAAGCGTTTCAAGATGTATTATGTTCACCTGCCACATACTGTTAGGCCCCTTACATCGACCCCTAGCGATTTCAATCAATTCAAAGATACAAATGTGTCCCATTTCTCCTTTTTACAGCCTTGTTATATAAGGAGTAACTTCTCCCACTGCTCGTTTTAGATTTACTCAGAGGCCAACAGCCAAAGACAAAGTGGTAGTTTGCCATACTGTATATATCACATAATGTTGTCCTGTACATGTGTGGATAATCTATTGTTTGATGTACATAATACTGGATGCATGGAGAGTGATGTGTGGAGTACTGTGTGGAGAGTGAGTACTCTGTCTTTTGATGTACATAGTACTGGATGCATGGAGAGTGGGTACTCTGTCTGTATTGTTTGATGTACATAGTACTGAATGCATGGACAGTGAGTACTCTGTCTATTTGATGTACATAGTACTGGATGCATGGAGAGTGAGTATTCTGTATTGTTTGTGGTGCCCTCCCTGTGCGCAGTATATTAGGTCCTGTGTTGTTATTGTACCATTGTGTCCTGTATCTGTAATGTATCTGCCGCATTGTGGGACTTGTTGAGTTGTTTTCGCCTCCATTATCACCAAGACAGATTCCTGCATATTGATTGTATGTGACGGGCTGTAGCTCCAGGTAGACTGTAGGTGTGTTATGTGTTTAACCCAGAATCCACTTTCAGCTACGCCCCCGGGTCGTTGCAGCTGTAAATCAGTGTTCTTAGTCAACTTGTCAGCTTAAATAACAGTGAGGGAAAAAACAACAACTAAAAAACCTTTTTGGTTTTATTTTCATTTTTCATTCATTCAATCTTTATTTAATCTCGAACGATCATTGAGAGCAAGCTCTCATTTACAATGACGTTGAGAAATACAAAATATAATGAATAAAAAAATAAAAAAGCAATATAGAAACAGAAAGTAAATTAATTTAACATAGAAAAAAAGATTTGACTGGTGAAGTGGTTTGCTATTAACGTTTTAAACTGACCAATAGATAATAATGCATTAAGTTGTAAAGTGCATTGCAAAACATTCCATGTTTCCATATTTAGGATATTATACATACCCAGGGCCGGACTGGAAAATTCAGGCCATGAAATATAGTGTATAGCCCCAGTCAGGCCACTTTTTAAGCGGGGGGTCTGGGTGTCCCCCACCAGGAAACATTTAATTACAAAGACTTAATTTCCTGCATTCTGGTCCAGGATTTTTTTTTACCCTTTAAATGCCAAATGTGATGGCATCACAAATTATTGTTAAATTTTTTTATGTTGATGTCTCACGTTGGGGTCTTGGGGCGAGAGGGGTGGGGGGTGGGGGGGGGGTGGGTAGGAGAACGAGCGAATATTCATGTATGTTGATGTTTATGGTTTTTTTCTATTTTTTATTTTTTTTCTTATTATTTTTCACTCAATATTGATTGATCCTATGTATATTTTCTGACTCCCTTCTGGTCTGGTCTGGCGATCGTGGGCTATGGCTGGGGGGGGCCGCGGTTCGGGGTCTCTGCGGGTCGGGGCGCTAAAGGGGCATGGTGCTTTGGCTCGCGAGGGGGCTGGGCAGTGGTTCCTCCGGGGTGGTGGCTCGCGGTTGCCGGACCTGGAGTTAGTGTGTTAGTTTGTGTTCTTGGATGTATGTATGTATAATTGTCATTATTGTGCTGTGTTGTTTCTTGTTGAAAAGTGAAAATAAAAAGATTTGGTCACAAAAAAAAAACACAAAATCTTTTTAATATTTTCAATACATCAAATGCAAAGTGGATTTTTCTAGATAGTTCTCCAACTTGTGTGCGTTTAGAAACTTTAGAGTGTGTTACCCTTTGTCGCTGTGATCTCCTGGTTGTTCCCCACCTAGGTTATCTAACTATCGTGCCGCCACAACTAGAAACACTGGCCTACTTCTAAGTTCAGTGGCCTGACTGAAATAATATAAAAGAATATATATAATATATTTTTATAATTTTCTTTTTAAACTCCCGGTGCTCCCGATGGCCGGTCCGGGCCTGTACATACCTCTTTAAAATGATCTCTGTTTGAATGAGCTGATCCTGTTGTTTTCTGCCCCACAGCAACCAGAACCCCAAGTCCAGCAAGCTGGTGGACACCATGATGTCGTTCCCTGGGATGGACAACGCCTGCCTCAACAAGCCTGACAACCTGTATGTAAACTAAGCCTGGCTTTAAAACGTGTGGTTTGGGGAAATGGTGTTACATGGAAATTACAGTAATCTGATTAAGAACGAATGTGGTTACTGTAACCCGTTATGGTTATTAAACAAAGGCACACAGTGCCGTCAATTCAGGGCATAGAAATGCTCTTTTGCATATAAAAATACAACAAAACAGCAATCACATTACAGAGTTTTGACGACTAGTATAGTATATACTATACTATAGTAATAGACTAGTATAGTATAGAGGTAATTACCGATTCTAAGTCATAACCATCAAGTATTATTATTATTATTATTATTTATTATTATTATTATTATTATTATTATTATTATTATTATTATTATTATTATTATTATTATTAATTATTATTATTATTATTATTATTATTATTATTATTATTATTATTATTATTATTATTATTATTATTATTATTATTATTATTATTATTATTATTATTATTATTATTATTATTATTATTATTATTATTATTATTATTATTATTATTTAATTCATAAAACAATGAGACAATTAAACAAAAACAGTCGGGTCAGACATGTACAGAGAAAAAAAAATTAAACAATTCTACCAGTTGTACAAAGTGCTTAAAGGAACACGCCAACATTTTGGGAAATTAGTTTACCATCTTTTCCAGAGAGAGACAAGAAGATAGATAACCAGTTTCCCTCTCTGTGCGTTCAGTAGAAAGCTATCTGTGCTGCACGTTAGCCTAGCTTCAGCTTCAGCTTCGGGAGAGGTGTTAGTTGGACAATGCCTAGGCTAACCGGCCATGTCCGCTTCCTTTCATTGTGCTAAGCTAGGCTAACGTGCAGCCAGATAGCTTTCTACTGAACGCACAGAGAGGAAACTGGTATCTATCTTCTTTTCTCTCTCTGGAGAAGACGGTAGGCTAATTTCCCAAAATGTTGGCATGTTTTTTAGTGGTGTGCATTAGTTAGATCTCAAACACTCATCCTCTCCTGGCCTCATCCAGGTAAGCAAGGAATGGGCCCCAGATACAGTAGCAGAGCATTTCTTTATTGAATCGGTTCTTAAGAACCTTAGTCTTTCCATCTGTATGACTGGGAGAAGGTGATTTCCATTCACTCAGGATGAGTCTCTTGGCGACAGTCATCCCCAACATCAAGAACTGTTGCAAGGCTGCAGGAAAGTAGATTGTGAGCAGCCAAATATGGCAAGTCCAGCTTTTAACCGTCAGTATAGATTTAGTTTAGATTCGTTTGGAAATTATTGTAAATTGTTCTCCTTCTATATTTTTGTTTCAAAAACACAGGAAATCACGTCAGGTTGCTTGAATTGCTGACACATCACACAGTGCATCTCTGCAAATGACCCACCCTCAATATTTATTTTTCTGATAATTAAAGGTGCTATATAGATAACATTTTGTATGTATAGTAATCATACACAATTAAAATAAAGAATAAACGTATTGCTTTCCCCCCAAAATTTATGATTTTATTCATTAATGAATTTATAATTTAAAAGAAATTGGTTTGCAGAATTGCAGGTCCAAAATGAACTTCCCATTTTCCCATGTGGAATGCACCTGATTTTGATACAATTACATGCTGGTGCTCTAGTGCGACATCTAGTGGCTGGATGTTATCTATACGCACCTTTTAAATAAATATTTCAATGAATTGGGTGAACAAATGAATACAGGGTAAATTCTCTCTGCCCTGTTTCAGCCTGGTACCAGCCACATATTGACACCAGTATCAGTGTGAATCAGTCATCTGTACCTGAATCCTGTTCAGACACCGGCCCCCACGGGTCTGAAGCCAATACGTACTGTCCCGTCCTGAACCCCCCCCCCCACTGTTTCACCACCCGAATTTCATCCCTTCCTCAAATATTTTCCTAATGTGTACCAGATTATCCCTCTCTCGCTCTCTCTCTCTATGTTGCTAACCTTCTTCTCCTGTTACACTCATTGGTATTATTCACTATTCACCTGCTCCTCTCTTTCCTCGCCATGTTCCATTTTACTACTACTACTCTCTCTCTCTCTCTCTCTCTCTCTCTCTCTCTCTCTCTCTCTCTCTCTCTCTCTCTCTCTCTCTCTCTCTCTCTCTCTCTCTCTCCTCTCTCTCTCTCTATTATCTTCCCATTTATTTTTCTCTCTCTACCCCCCCGACACCACCCATCACCACCACCATCACCAGCGCCGCCGGGCTCTGGACACACCTTTGAGCTTCCGGGCTCTGCGACGTGAGCATAATTTGTATTCCATAAACACTCTGTGTTTATAGGCGAGATTTCGCCCTCTATGTTGCTAACCTTCTTCTCCTGTTACACTCATTGGTATTATTCACTATTCACCTGCTCCTCTCTTTCCTCGCCATGTTCCATTTTACTACTACTACTCTCTCTCTCTCTCTCTCTCTCTCTCTCTCTCTCTCTCTCTCTCTCTCTCTCTCTCTCTCTCTCTCTCTCATCTCTCTCTCTCTCTCTCTCTCTCTCTCTCTCTCTATCATCTTCCCATTTATTTTTCTCTCTCTACCCCCCCCGATACCACCATCACCACCACCATCACACAGCGCCGCCGGGCTCTGGACACACGTGCGGTCTGAAAGCCTTTGAGCTTCCGGGCTCTGCGACCGTGAGCATCATTTGTATTCCATAAACACTCTGTGTTTATAGGCGAGATTTCGCCCTCACGGGCACTTAAATCAATGTTGGCACTCAGGAAACCAGACCTCAGAGGCACTATGAAATTGTCAGCCAAGGGAGAGAAAAAAAAGAAGAAAAAAAAAGAGAGAAGGATCCGGTGATGCAGAAGAAGCTCGCGTGATGATGCCCTGTGGACAATCGCTGACGGGTGCTGAGTACCGCAATGTTTCCTTTACTGCAGACGGATCCACCAGCGTGTCATGACAGTTTAAATGTCAATAAATGGAGATATACAGTCGGCCATATGGAGCGCTGTTATGATGACCGTGCTCATGCATACAGTGAGAGGGAGTGGGAGCATGTCTTGGCTCCCCGCATCACATTATGTCTTTTCTGTTGTGTCTAGTGTGTCTTGTGTGTGTGTGTGTGTGTGTGTGTGTGTGTGTGTGTGTCTAGTGTGTATGTGTCTAGTGTGTGTGTGTGTGTCTAGTGTACGTGTGTGTGTGTCTAGTGTGTGTGTGTGTCTATGTGTACGTGTGTGTGTGTCTAGTGTGTTTGTGTGTGTGTGTGTGTGTGTTGTGTCTAGTGTGTGTGTGTCTAGTGTGTGCGTCTAGTGTGTGTGTGTGCATCTAGTGTGTCTAGTGTGTCTAGTGTGTGTGCGTCTAGTGTGTGTGTATGTCTAGTGTGCATGTGTTGTGTGCGTGTGTGTGCATCTAGTGTGTGTGTGTCATGGTCAAGTCTTTAGGCTGGTCAGAATCTTTACCTCTTTGTGTCTCGTGTCTGATCATGTCAAGACTGGGTACATCTGATTCTATGGCTTCTATTTGGTATTTGGCTCAGACACTGATACTAGTGTGGGTTATGTGACTAATCGTGGCTGAACCAAGGTATCGTATCAGAGAATGACCAGAATCCTCTACCAACATGATGAATTGAAAATGGGGGACCCTGATGTAAACAAGAC